>NC_080865.1:62378086-62680482 GCF_030435755.1 Ochotona princeps | reverse complement strand
ATAAACTTCAATCTGCATCTAAAGAGTAAGAGCCCAACTCAGGAAACTTGGATGCCCTGAGAAAGATATGAATGGCTCAGGAAGTGCTCACTTCAGCAGCACATATACTAAAATTGGGATGAATGACTCAGGAAAAATTATGCAGGACCCGGGGCAGGGCCTTGGTAATGCTTCTATTGAAGACTAAAGGAAGGACATCAAAGGAAATAGCCTTAGGAGATATTTCTGCTGATTAAACAAAAATTCTATTTTCAGGATACCAAAGAATTGTTCTAGTGCTCAGGCTATATGTATACTGTACCTTAACAAAGACTATGACCAAAATATGGAGTGTAAAACATATAGTGCAAACCTACTATACTACACTGTTCTTTGCATCCATGGCTAAGTGAGGTGAGGTCACAGGCTGAATAGGACTAGGGTCTGACACAGTAAGGCTGGAGTCACTTCCTCTGGTCATCCTGTTTGGTATGCTTGATGAGTGCAGCGTTTCTGCTTAAGGGACAATATATAAAGTAAATAGTACCTGGAAAGGAAAAAGGAAATCAACGGCCAAGTGGATACCACATCTGTGCCAATGATACTCCAAATTCCCACCTTCTCAAAAGCTATTTCCTCTCTTAAAAAAGGAGTGTCACTGAAAATCAAAATTAAAAGGCTAAAGTCTTTGTCTTGCATCCCATATGGCTCCAGTTCGCATCCCGGCAGCTCCACTTCCCTTCCGGCTCCCTGCTTGTGGCCTGGGAACGCAGTAGAGGACGGCCTAAAGTCTTGGGGACCTGCACTCGGGTGAGAGATCCGGAGGAGTGTCCAGGCTCCTGGCCTCAAAACACTCCACGTTGGCCCTTGTGGCCGCATGGGAAGTGAACCGGTGGTTGGAAGATCTTTCTGTTTGTCTCTCCTTATCTCTGTAAATCTACCTTTCCAATCAAAAAAAAAAAAATGTTACTCTTAAAACAAAAAAAAAATTAAAAATCAAGACTTCTTATGATTTCTCTGATTCTCATTTTAATATTTAATTGACTTTTTAAGAAATGACAATCTTTTCTTTTTCATTTAAGAGCCAGAAAGCAAATGCATGTTTTAAATTTGGGGGTCAAATGGACTCAGTTACTCAGCATTGCCATTACAGTGTGAAAGCAGCCACAAACAACACTTGAAACAAATTAGTGGGCTGGATGTCAATACAGTTTTATTTACAAAGAACAGAGGGTAGGCTAAATTTGGGTGGCCCATTCCCTGACTTATTTCAGGGTGAAGGCCATTGCCAGAAAGGTGCCAATTTGGAAAACAAAAGCTGGTTTATAACACCACAACAGACTGACTAAACTGTGGGATTTTTTTTTTTTTTTTTTTTGCAGGGAATGGATGATCCCAGAGAGCGAAACATGAGGCGATCACACATATGATGTTCTTTTAGAGGTACAATACAGGCCGCTTGCACCCACCAATATTTCCTCTATCAGTTAGCCATGCTGCAAATAGTACTTGACAGTAGAACTGGAGCTGCTGAAGGAAGGCATTGTCCTGAAATTTAAAGGGCGCGTATGTAGTACAGAATGAGTGACACATTAGTACTGCATTACTTTATCAGATCAACTAGCTGACAGTTGGCAGTGAACAAGAATCAAGGGGAAGGAATCCAAGATGTACTAAATGTCTTTGCAAGCTCCTTGTAATTTTTCATACTTTTGGCACTAAAATATGCTTGTACGCCACTACATGCTTTGCTGTACATCTCATCTTTTGTCAGACTCTCCTGTCTAGGAACCTACTTTGAAATATTATTGTCTATCTTCCAGAGTAATATATCTGAGCTACCTTGGGGAAAAAGTAATTATTGAGATTGAATTAGTATTTTTTTTGTTGGTGCTTTTACTAGCAAAAAGAGTGTTTTGCTTTGTTTTGTTTTCTCTTCAAAAAGGAAATGTTTTTAACTTGCTTAATTCAGACAAAGGTCTTAAATTTTGAGATGGCATTGTGAAAAGGACAGATGATTTCTCACACATCTTGTGTTTTAAGTTTTTAACTTGACCTTTATCTAAAAGTAGGCACCATGCCACACATTTTCAGGTAAAATTCTTTGTTTGCATATCCTCCGTATTACAGAAGTGAATGTTAAAATTACTTAACTGAAATGATAGAGCCCTTGGCAAGACTCTTTTTCTCGAGTGGGATAGAATTCATTTCTTATTTCTTCTATGCCACATAAGGATACATAGCTGATGAAATTGTTAGGAATTGCATGAAAATTATCTAATTTCAACTTGCAAAGTCTTCTAAAGAGGAAAACTCAGTGATCTTTGCATTGAAGGAAAAATTTACAAGGCCAAACATCTAAGTCTCTTGGTTGTACAATAGGACTTTATAACTAATGTTGAAACCTCTCAGGCATTACTATGTGGCCAAACACTTGGCACAACTTCTCCTTTCCAAAGCACTTATATCCTAATATATGGTATACTTTTCCCAGAATCTGTATTTATGGCTTCACTTTCCCCATTACAAATGTGGTTCTATGACGGTGAACATTTTTGTATTTTTGTCTCCTGAATTAAATTAAGCAATGCCAGTTAAGAGAACAGTATCTGTCATTTAGTTGGAACATAAGAAATAGTTGCTCAATGAATGGATGAGAAAGAGTAAGTAAGTAAGCTAGAAAAACAGAACTATCTTATAAAAATATATTATAGCCAAAGATAGAACACAAACAGGAAGGATCATTTAAAGTAAATGGTTAGGGCCCGGCACGATGGCATAGTGGTTAAGGTCCTCAGCTTGAATGCACTGGGATCCCATATGGTTCTAAACCCGGTGGCCCCGCTTCCCATCAAGCTCCCTGCTTGTGGCCTGGGAAAGCAGTCGAGGACGGCCCAAAGCTTTGGGATCCTGCACCTGCGTGGGAGACCTGGAGGAGGCTCCTGGCTTCGGATTGGCTCAGCTCCAGCCGTTGCGGCTGCTGGGGAGTGAATCATCGGACAGAAGATCTTCCTCTCTGTCTCTCCTCCTCTCTGTATATCTGCCTTTCCAATAAAAATAAAATAAAATCTTTAAAGAAAATGATTAATGTTTTCTGTTTATATTTATTTCCCAAAACATACATGTGTACTTAAAAATCTATTTAAGTGGACAAAAGTGTGCATTTCAGTGAACAATATATATCTTTCAGCTGCATAATGCCAATTTGGAACTTCTGACAATTCAAACACTGCTGAGTAGGAATTTACTTTTGCACCATTTAACAGGCATTTAGTGGTCTGCACCAATGCATCCATCAGATGCTAACCTCTGTACTTGCTGGCAATGCTCTGGATTGTCTTGGCCACTCATTCACTCTACAGCCACATGCTCTGGGAAGGGGCCCTGTCTAAGTTCCAGAGATAGATCATGGTTAGTCTAAGATTCTACTTGATGGTGACTGTTTCAAGCATAGGCATGAGATCAAGCCAGGGGTGACAGAATATGAAGGATCAAATTGTCCAGGGACTTCTACAAATGTCTGCATATATTTCAAAACTTCATGGGAAACAACATCATCTTTTTTGTTAGATGTCATTCCATTTGCATGTAATGTTCAGGACAACTGCAAGGATCCTTCAACCAAGGCTCAATATGTCAAAGATAAAATGCCAATATTTGGAAAAGCCAAGATCCCAGATCCAAGATCAAGTGGTTGAATTAACCAATGAAGTAACTGCCTACCTTAATACTTCTTGTGGTGTAAGAGAATAAAGCCATAATCTCAAGATAATTTTACTCATGTGTTCTGTCACTTGGAAGCCAAAAGCCTCCTGATATTCTATGAAAAAAAGCAAACACCAAAACATGAAAGAAGTTTAAACGCAACATAAAATCAGTTGTTTTCAGGCATTTACAAAAATATTTTATCAATAATATTTATAAGTAACTATGATATATCTTGCATGTTAAGCTAAGGAACAAATACTTAGAAATGTCATGTGATAAAGGAGGAAAGCATATAAAATAAAAATAATTAAGACTCAAAGTAAGGTACTATTTAAATAGCTATGAAAAAGGAAACAAAGAAAAAATATAAAGTTCAAATTTGTTGAGGACATTGGCCCATAACTCTCCCCTAGACATGATATTGGTCATAACAGCTATGGTCATGATGTACCTATAATTCACATAACCATCTGTTTTTGCTCTTCTTAATCACTGCTGCTTTTGTGACTCTGATGTTTATGACTTAAGATTTTTTTTTTACTCCTAAGCCAAAGATAACTAAAAAAAAAAAAAATATGCACTACTCCAAGAAACAGTGATTCTAATGTAAGTTTGACTATTTTGTATACTTAATGAAATTTGAAAACAATAAAATGATCCCAGTTACACCATTATACTGAGTAAACAACTACCATAAACCTAGAATTTTATAAGATCCCTGAATAATGAATCAGGTATCTTCCTTTTCAAAATTTCAATAGATGACTGGTCTTCTATTTTCTGGCTTTTCAGGAATACCATGTATTCTCTGGTTTGTACAACAGTCCCATCAGGAATGTCAGAAAGGGTCAGCATTGTAGCATAACAAATTAAACTGCTGCCTACAGCACTGGTGCCCATACGAGTACTGACTCCAGTCCCTGATGCTCCTACTTTAGATCCAGCTTCCTGTTAATGCTTCTGGGAAAGCAGCAGAAATGGGCCTAAACGTTTGGGCTCCTACACCCATATGGGAGACCCACAGGGAGCTCTTAGCTTTTGTCTCGCCCAGTCCCAGCCATTGCGGCCATTCAGAAATTAAACTGGAAGATGGAAGAATTGTCTGTCTATCCCTCTCTCACTAACTCTGACTTTCAAATAAATAAATCTTTTTAAAAAAAGACAGAATGTCATAAAATTCTGAATATCATGAAAACAAATGCTTGCAGAAACTGAAATCAAGCAGACATACGTGTAAAAATAGTAGTTGATTCATTTTTATGATTATAACAAGTTTCACATCTTAAAAAAAGAGTTTTAAGAGACTGTGTTCTATGACATTGAGATTTGGTTCAAGGAGAGGATGGGAGAAAACAAAACACACAGGCACACACACACACACACACATTCAAGTCACTGCTCACAAATTTAAGGTCCCTTGCCTTAAGGAATTTTGATGAGCCTGTTTTGTAGAAAAGAGGAAGCGAGATTCCATTGGTCTATTTACAGGTGGCTTATAGTTGTCATGACTACTAGTTTGGTGCAAAAGTCCAGATGTTTGTAGAAAGACATCATAAAAGTACCAACTCACATCTTAATCACAACTGAAATTATAACCTAAGGCATAACACACTTACATATCTATACGAGCATAAAACACTAGCCTTTCTGCAAGTAAATATACATCTTGGGACTCATGTCATTACAAGACTTTGGATTGTAAAACAATAACCACACATACAAATATGTATAGGGAAATGTTTAGATGAATATATCCCAAACTATTTATCTTCTCTTTTGGGTGATTGATTCTTTCTATTCTAATTTTCTCATAATTTGCAGGCATGATTGATTAAAAATACACATTGCCTGGCATATAAATCCAGGATATTTTTTAATTATATAGAAAATATTCTGTGTGGTCCAACATTGGAGTGCATGTATTAGGACTGGACATCCTCCGTTGCTGATACCCATGCAGTAGACAGCATGTCCAGATGTACACGAGGGAAATAATGGTCAACTCATCTATGACAGCAGGGGATGTTGACTGCTTCATCAGAGGATGGAAAGAAGAACTCATTAGACCTTTCTCCTGGCCAAGGCCAAGCTTTGTAGCATGTCCCTGGGTCTGTAGATGTACTATGGTGGACTGTCAATAGACCTTCAAAAGTTTTCTCAACCCTGGAACCACTAAATCAACAACTTCTCAGAACTATCGAAACTACTCAAGTAACACCCTCACAACACTCTTCCCCACACTGGGGGTCTCTAAGCCATCACCAAAGGCCATCTTCCACTCCCAATGAAACTGTTGGAAACGTGTAGACAATGGGATACCAGACTGACACCGTCTGTACCAGCAATGTTGGGGTACACTTAAATAAGAGACTGATGGAATTCTGATGCCTTATGAAGGACTGTACTATTGTAGCAACATGGGGAAAGTGTCGGGTGGTGGGAGTTTGAGGTGAATCCCAAGTAATATAAAAATTTTTTTTGAATCTTAAAACAAAAAAAAAGACCCTCTTCAATCCCTGGGTGCTGATGTGGTTTTACAGTAAGGAGCAGCCCCCTCCCCTTCCTCCCCTGGGTGCACAGGAGGAAAAAAAAACTGAATCAATCATCTCATCCACTTTCCTTGATACCTGATCCTCCCCACCCTAACTAGAGTCCCTCATGGGCACGCATCCCTCTCAAATCTGTAAACAATACTAAAAAATAAAATTAAAAAACTAAAAAAAGAAAATATTAGTAACTAAGACCCGGTTGATCACTGGAAATATCATTAAAATAACAAACTGATAGGAGAAGTGTGTTATTAATTTATCTAGTACATTATTTTGCTTAGAAATGTGATTCATTACACACTATTTTCCAAATGATAAGTTTTAAAAATTTTTGCTTACTGAAATGAAAGATGAGGGAAGAGGAAGAGATCAATCACTCATCTGCTGGTCCACTCCCTAAATGCCTGCGATAGCCAGGGTAGGCCAGGACAAAATCAAAAATGCTCAACTCAATCTAGATTTCCAGTGTGGATGACAGGGATCCAACTACTCAAGCCACCATCTGCTGCATCCCAGGGTAGGCAACAGTGTAAATTTGGACTCAGCAGTAGCCCAGGACGCAAACTCCAGGGTAGCTAGCTAGCATTAGCAAGAGGAATTGAGGTGTGGTAGCTCCAATAACCTATACTCGGACAGCCATAGCCAAATTATCACATGAGAACCACTGGTGAGCAGTGCAGCCACAAAATCCCCAGCATGAGATTAATTAGGGCTCAACATCCAAACTTGCTTTCTGTGCACCAAGTTACTCCATCTCATGTAGCAGAAATCACAAGTTCCACAATTTTGCAAGCTCAGAATCAGCACCAAGCTAGAAATGTCCAATATGGCTCCAAGATATGTTCCTATGAAGATTTTTAGGTCATTGTAAGTCATTATAATAAGATTACCATGAGGGGCAGGCACTCTCACTATGTACCTCATACCATGACTCTTATGATATTTCCAAAGCAGGGCACGGAAATGGGCAGTACTGAAGCCCTGCCAAAACTCTACCGCAGAATCAGCAGCAATGCCTCTTGGTAATAGGGAAGCATGCCCAGATTTTCAGGTTTCTTTTCTTTTGGGGGAATATTTTGGGTTTCTCTGTTTTTTCATATTTTCTCTCTTTTTCCCTTGTTGGAGGGTTCATGATCTGTCTCTCTTGACCTTGCTAGCACTTAGGTCTTGAGTTTGCACTTTCTGTTTGCTTTAAATAACTTGTGCTTCTCCATAGACTATATGTCTCCATCATAAGTTCTTTCACCCGTGAAGGGAAGAGCATGGAGTAAGCCCAGCAAGGGGACCCACTGTCCACAACACTAATATGGAATGTGTGCCTCCCAAGTAGTATCTTAACCCCTGTCTCAAATATCAGCCCCCAAAATGATAATTAAAAAGCAAATTTTAAAAATCCACAATAAACAAAAAATACACAACTTTAGCAGATGGTACCAGAAAGGAAGTTTCTCAATCTCAACACTTATTGATATTTTGAGCCATTTCCCTTTGTTGTATGCAGAGAGTGGTGTTTTGCAGCATCCCTGTCTGCTATTAAATATAGTAGCATCTCCTCCTTGGTGTGACAATGAAAACTAGCTCTGGAACTTCCCAAACACGTTGAGGCGGGTAGGGGGAAGGGAATATCACTGTGAAAACAAGCCTGATTCTGATAGACAGTTTTTAAAAATGGCTGTTTTTGTGCTACACAATCTGCTATGATTGGTCTATTGCTCAAGACAGGTGTCAGTCATAAGAAATACTTGAAGTCCACTTAGTATTCATTTAACAAAAAAATGGATAACCTTAGAATATAATAATTAATTGGTAACTGCTTTTCTGGCAACAAAATAGCTGTTTTTCCATTTTAAGCTCTGCATGGAGCACTGGGACACAACGTATGTTTACCACTAAACTTAAGCACCAAATGAGGTTGGACGAAATAAAAAGGAAAGTACTTCTTTAACCATGAAAGGTCATATAGTAGTAAAACAATGACCAAACCTGCTTTACATGTCACTTTGTGAAGCCTTCTTTAAATCAGACTGAAATGCCTCTCCTCTGTGCTTTTATGTTCTTTGTAAACATGCATACTATATGCCTGTCCACAAGAATGGAAGTACTGAAGTGTAATCCTTTTGTATTTTTATATCTGTGGTTGTTTAGTTTACTCACTGTTTTATTGATTCATTAAATTATTCAAACAAATCATTAGTTCTTGGCATTGTGCTTGGTCCACAGATTGTTAATCACCGAGAACATGGAGATGGACACTCTACAAGGTAAAATATATTAGCATTGATGCAGGAAAGCACAATGAAGGGTTATCTAGACTAAGGTGAGAGTGTTATGGAGGGTTTCTTAGAAGAAGTGACTTGAACCAGTTGTTAAATAACTGAAGAAGGAAAGTGGTTGGGGAGAGGCAGTTGGCATAGAGAGCACAACAAGGAGGGTTCCAGAGTGTCTGGTCTTCTACTGCATTCCATAGGGCTAGGACCTCCTTTCTGATAAAAGATCTATAACCAAATAGACAAGCAAATAAAGATGCAGTACAATGAAAAAAATTCAGCAAACTGAAATGGTGCTATCTTCATGTTCAGATGGTAACCAGCATGCTTTGACAGGTATCTATCAGTCTTAGTTAATCTTAAACCTCACTGAAAAAATCAGCTTGTATACCATACTGTTTACCTATCTTTCCCCCACTTACTAGTATTGGGACATGACTCAACGATAACTTCTTTATGAGGAACATTTATGTGAAAAAATATTGCATAATGTATTACTGCTAGATTTAAAAGATACAGCATTTTTGTTTCCTGGTTTTAGTTTAGATTTTAATAGGAAAAGTAAGTACTGAGTTGATTTTACTAGTGTCATTGTCTTAGATTATAATGTAACATAATGTAATGTCTATTACATTGTCCCAGATGTTTAAACGTTTCTAAAAACATTCAGAAATACTTTTTGAAAATGTATGGTATTTACAAGTTTTACAATATTCATGTAAAAAAGTATACATATTTTAAAAAGCATTCAGACCAATAAGTATTGTTGTGCTACTGCAGAATTTGGGTTTCCTTTAAAGTATGTATGCCATTACTGTATATTATTCTTTAGGATATATTTAGCTTTTAATACAAAAAACAATCATGTCAGAAAAAAATAGAACATTCACTTTGGGCCCAAAGTAAACAGTGTAACAGAATACAGTAGCTGTGTAGATGACATCTTTTTCTAAAGAAGAATTCAATGATATGTGTATAATAAAGTTGACTGTCCAGCACAGCTGGGGAATGAAGCATTCTGGCCAAATATTCTACTTAATAGAGTTACCATATATTTTACATGGATTGCCTATTTTCAAAGAGTTGCAATAGATCAAAATAAACCTAAGGCTATGTAGCGAGGGTGGTCCCAACTGAGCTCAAAGGGAATTATCTGGGTGTGTGTGATTAACTAGAAGGAGATGGTAGACCTTAGGGCTCTATCTGCATGAAAGGATTGATGCTGGCATTTTATTTAGTCTTGTCTTCCAGGAAAAGGAGGATACATGCCTAGGTGCCTAAGTAAAAGGGAGGGAAGATAGGACAATGAAGAAACTTATGATATTCTGATCTCTTTCAGGTCTCTAGGTATTGAAACAGTTTAAAAAGCCTCCAAGGAGAAAAGAATGCGATGAGAAGTGAAAGAAACTGTTCTTATGAAGCATCGTATGAAGCACAGCTACTTTTGCACTGAGCATAACATCACGATGGAACGATAGGATTTCAATCGTCAGTGGCAAATTTGGAGCAATAGAAGATGGCACCCTTGTCCCACACATATGCATTTTCATTGAAGGTGACCCCAAGCAGTTCTGTCAGCAAAATGCATTTAGCAGAGAGGACCTCAAGTAGCAGTGAGACAGAAAAAGCAGACTTTGTTCTGCTGGGTACTTCATCGCGGCACTCCAGAATAGTAGGCACTCAGTAGCTCGACTGTGAACAAATGTCAAATGGTGTCTATAGCTGACATGCTTTTAGCACCTGTAAGATGATTGCAGATGCACCCAGAGTAGAGACTCCGCAGGTACGTCATTCCTGCCAGTTGGGAGGAAAAGAAGACCTAACTTGGGATATTTGGGTTATAGTGGCACCTCCTCTAAATGCCCAGATGATGAGACTCAGATACATGTAGCTCACAAAGAAAACATTCATGCTCTTGCATGTTCTCAAGGTGGTGTAAATGACTTATTTTATTGACAAAGAGGTACCCACTTAAAGGCATCAAATAGCAATTTGGACATAACAGAATTTTAGACAACAGAGTTTTCAATGTGCATTAACACATCAACTTTTAAACCAAAATATTTGATTTCTTGCATAAGCCTACCATTTTAATGGTGCTATACTGTACTATGCTAAAGTTTCTTTTAAATGTCAAGTGCCTTGTGACTTGATGTTTTAAAAATGTGTCAAAATAACTAATTATTCTTAGATCAGGAATTACATGCACAATCTTTTAATGCAGATATTCATCTTCATTTCTTTAAAGGCAAATTACCTTTAATGAATGAATAAAATATTCCGTATATTATCAGTCTAGTCTTCTGAGTCTAACTAAACGCAGATGCTCACTTTGGCTTTCCAATTAGCTTAGATTTGGACATGATTGAGGCCTTGTAAAAGGAAAGATAGTTTAAGAGAGATGAAAGTTTCTCAAAATTAAGTACCTCCAGAAGAACATGGCTACACCAGGAGCACTCAGACAAGTGTAAACTTTGAAAGAACAATTACTTAAAATAGAAGAAAGAACATCCCTGAGAATTACCCTAGAAGTAACCTTTGTTGTCATAACTCTCCATGTCTTATTAGCCATGGGAGAAATTAAGGCATCATGATAGGCACACACTGACCTCTCAATTTTCCTCTGTTTTTGATACTATGCTTCCAGTACTATTCTAAGAGGCTCAGGTGCTCTTTAGAAATCTAGGTTTTGTTCTGCTGCTTGCACTTGTTTCCCAGACTTGACTCTTCCTCCTGTGAGGCGAAAGTTAACTCTAAGTGTGGTCCATTCAGAGTCAGCTATCCATCTTGCCTTGAAGTAATCATGGCTCTTTGGATTTTGTAAACCACTTTAATTTTTAAAAGTTCAGTTTTTTTCCCGCATTCACAGGGAGCTCATAAAAGGATCCTAAGTCACGAAGATAACAATCACTTTGTTTCCTTTGTTTTTAATATAAATTTGACTATAATGTGGTGAATTGATTTGGAGCCAGAAATGACTAAGAGAACAAGACACACATATTAGTCAGGAGGTCGTTGTTATGGTCAAGCTGTAAGATGGTGGAGGCCCGGAACTATAAGAATATCTGTGGACATGGAGAGAAATAAGTGAATTTGGATTCAGAAGGCACATAGAAGATAAGGGTAGCGGGCCTGGCACAATAGCCTAGTGGCTAAAGTTCTTGCCTTGAACGCACTGGGATCCCATATGGCCAGCAGTTCTAATCCCAACATCCATGCTTCCCATCCAGCTCCCTGCCTGTGGCCTAGGAAAGCAGTCGAGGATGGCCCAAGGCCTTGGGACCCTGCACTCATGTGGGAGAGCCGGAGGACGCTCCTGGCTCCTGGCTTTGAATCGGCTCAGCTCTGGCCATTGTAGCCACTTGGGGAGTGAATCAGTGGATGAAAGATCTTTGTTTCTCCTTCTCTCTGTATATCTGCCTTCCCAATAAAAATAAATAAATCTTTAAAAACAATAGAAGATAGGTGTAGCAAGACTTGACATGGCATAAAACCCCATGATTATTTGATGTGACTTGTTCTCTCACAGCCATTTAAATGCTCATCTAAGAGCCGATCTAAAATTTATCAGATGAATGGAAACACATACTTACTTTGTTGAGCAGAAATCTGCTTGCACGATTAATAGTAAGTCAAATCTTCTTTTTAAGTTATGTCAATAAGTCTAATAAATCTACCACATATTTTGCCTGTATTTCCTTATTTGAGGTGTAGAATGAGAACATGCAAATATTTATTGAGTGCCTGGGTAACATATTGTTCTTTAACAAAACAAAACAAAACATACAGAAGCAGCAGGAAACTGACAGATTTAAAAGAGAAAAGGATTATTTTTTTATATTTTATCTGAAGCTATGAAAGTTATTGAAGTATAATACTTGCCTTGAATACTTTCCCAAAAGATGAAATTAATGTTTATGCCTAAGCAAGATACTTCATGGTGGTGAGACATATAAGGTTCACTGACTTTGAATATTCTATTCAAAATATCACAAAGAAAAAAAGACTTTGTGCAGTCAACTATTTGAACTAGTAAAAAGACTGAAGCATAAAGCAGAATAAACAAAAAAGATGTTTAGACATTGCATAAATTTGGAATTCGATTTTCTTCCACAAAATATTCAACTTACATTCATGGGTTGTTAAGTAATCTTGCCTATATTATGTATTCTTTTTTTTTAACTGAAACAAAACTCACAGAAAATACCTAGAAAGCCATTCTTCATTCTAAATTTGGAATTATTTCTCATTACCTGTATTTCCACACTAATATATTACATATTCATTCTGAATATCTTTAATGTCCTCATTATATGAATAATGTATAATATGAATGGTAATTAGTTATAGAGATTACCCAATTTGGTTTTTCATTTGAGTGTCATTACATTGGAAAAGGTCTTAATCCAAAGTGCCAATCCTTTTTCTTTATTTCTATTTTTCTTACTCTAAGGAAGAATTTTTGGTATGTGCATTTTGTATATACTGCGCATGCCAAATAGGTCTTCCAAGATGAAATCCTGAGTTCATTTGGAAGTAATTTTTGGTAGCACATGAATCAGAACTCTTATTTTCTTCTCAGCACTACTGGTATTTTATTGCTTCCATCTGTAGTCCAATATGCTTTTAGCACTAAGAACCCTGAGGCCAAACACCAAGCACTAAGAAAATGGGAACTTGTGGCGATTACAATTTTTGTCTCTCTTTCAGGGCTTTTCCCTCCCCTGGGAGAGTGAAATCACTTTAAGCCCACTATGAAACAGGAACATGGTGAGTACAAATGATTGACTGAAGTTTGTGATGCTGATTTAGGAATCTTTGGCTTATAGGTCAGGTGTAAAACCTTTAAACCTGCATGTCAAATCTGTTTGTCAAACTCCTATGAATTTTTCTTAACTCGGTCCAAATGTCACATTCACTATAAAAGCTTCTCTGTCCAGCACTAAGTTAGGCAGTTCCTCTCTTGTGTCACTATCATACCTCAATAAATTCCTATGATAGCACTTATCAAACTATATTGCTTTTATTTTTGCTACCTCTCTCCACTCATAGAGGGAGACTGTTCTTCTTTTATCTCTAGACCTGAACACTAACAAAACCTAGTTGGTTCTAAATAAATAATTGAAAGAATGGTCAGAGAATCATTAATAATACTCAACATCTGGCAAATGCCAGAATATCTTTTCAAATGAGGAAGACATGGCAGGAATTACCATCTATAGTTTTTAGATATGGAGACCAGATTCCAGAGTGGTTACAATGGCAAATCCAAGTTCAAACCAATTAAGAAGTCATACATCTAGTTCTTATGCTGGTGAGTACATAAAAATGTGTAGATAAAAGTGGTAGTAGCAGTGTATCTAAGAGAAAGATGGAAGTGGCTGGCCAGGAGTGCATTGGGGAAGCATTTCGGAGTGGCTGACACATAATAGGATCTGGTTACTTGTAAAATTAAACCTGAAAGGTTAGCAGGAAGGCAAGTGCATAAAAATTGAACATAAAAAATATGAACTTATTTTCATCAAATAAGATTTACAACACATTCATTCTCTGTATTCAAGAGAAAATGCAAAAAAGTCATAAACTATATCCTATATATGTATATATGACTGCTAGTTGAAATTCAGACCATAACTCATAGACTAATAAAAGGAATAAGTTGTTCTAGATTGGGACTCGGTCTTTCATTAAAAAATGGATAACTAGAAATAATAAATGACTTACCTAATGTCATATAGTGTTTGTGACAGCACCAGGACACAAAATCAGGTCTCTTTAACAATAATATCTTCATTTTTAAACAAGTTATGATTGAGAAGTAATACTAGTTTTTAGCAAGACATCTAGGCATCTGGTGAATTTGATTATGTACAAACAGATTATAATGCAGAAATATAATTAAAAACACATTGTGACATGGGAAAAGTACAGTACTTCTCTGTGTCTGTATATTGATAAATGAAGGAGTACATAATGTCACAGGCAATATTTAGAATCTAACTCACTATTTAAAATAATTTTTGAATGGAGATTGACAATATTATTTTTATTTGTATTCACCCATAGCATTATGGTAGTAGTAATAATTTATTGGGCTACCAATGCATTGGTGCAGCACGCTATTGCTCCACCTGGTTGCGCCAGCAACCCATATGGATGCCAGTCCATGTCCCTGCTGCTATATTTCTCCTCCAGCTCTTCTGCTCATAGCTTGGGAAGGCAGCAGAGGATGGCTCACATCCGTAGGACTCCGTACCTACATGGGAGATTTTGAAGAGACTGCTGGATCCTAGGTGTGGAGCTGCACAGCTCCAGCCATTTTGGTCATGTGGGGAGTAAACCAGCAGATGAAAGACCTTCTTTTCCTATCTCTCCTTGTCTCTGTAAAATCTGTCTTGCAAATAAAAACACATTTCAAAAAATGTTTATTGAATTTATCTTTCAAATGTGCAAATTGAATTCGGTTCTCATTTCTTGTTAACATTTTCTTTTTGAAAATAAGTAAATATAACTTGGTTTGTAAGTTCAAATCATATTTATGGTTTTAAGATTTGAAAGTGATTTGATCACTTTCTTCTCTTTGAGAATAAAATATGCACTACTATTTATTGGTTAGATAAAAGTTTGAATATGTATATATTTAGTGGCAAAGACAAAAGTTAGCTAATATTCTCACCAAAAAAGATAAATGATCATTTTCATAATGGTTTTTGGTTTGGATTCTATGACTGAAGTTGCTTATTTAGCTTTTGGGACAAGTTCTGGGTTATATCTCCTGGGTTAGTAAGATGAAAGCAATTTTGTTTCCACACGTATATTTGTTTCTTACAGATTTTGTAAGTCACATAAAAATCAAACAATTTCATGGGGTGACACTATTGACTGGGAGAGGGAGCTTTATTTAACAAATAACCTTGGAAATAAAAACACATGTCAAACTGCAATGAATTCATTTGCTAACTGCTGGAGGTAATCGGTGGAGTTCATTCTTTCAAAAATATGGACCTTTACCTATATACCACCTATTACGCATCTCTCTCTGCTACCATCTGCTTTCTTCTACTCCTTCATGGGATGCAGAGGAGATATGTTGTCACAGCATGCAGATAATACAACTTTATTCTGGCACCACAATTTGCATCCTAATTGCCTATCCGTAATACGTGCAAAAATTTCCTTTTATTTCTAGGAGTGACAGTCTAAATAAAAAAAAAATTGAAAGATACTTAAGGTGATTTACACAGTCCAATTTAAAATCAGGTTTTCATTTAGGCTATCAAACCGACTTGTTCATCAGTTTATAATCACTTAATGTAGTAAATGAAAAATGATTTTATATATGCATTTTTAAGCTGGGTGAAATTATGTTACAGAAAACAAAAATCACTTTAATGCCAATTTACTCATATTCTATAAATTTTTAATAGTGTTTCCCACATGCCTGCAGTCGAAGACAATTTAGTTAGATTCACATTTTACTTAAGTCAGTCAAATATTTTGACCCATGTCACATGTATAAAAATGCTGTCAATTCTTTAATAACTATAACATACACTCCATATAGTCAATAAGCACATAAAAATGACCAGTGAACAACAGCTCAAATGAAAGTGAAAGGCTTTGCAATAAGATCAACTACTCACCAGAAACAAAGTTCGAAAGTTGCTGAGATCACCAAAAAATTCTTCTATGCTCACTGTCTTAGAGTCAAAAATGAAGTATTCTCCGAGATTCTCATAGAGCTTGACCATGTTATTGTGCATGGTGGACAGTTTTTCATACTGGTCTCTGGCACTCTTTGTAAAACTGTAGCTTTGTGTTAAGGAACATGATTCAGTGGGCTAAGGACATAAACAGGCATTTCTCAAAGGATCAGATAAAAAAAAAAGATGAACAGAAACATGAAAAGATACTCAAGAACACTAGCTATTAGAAAAACATAAATTAAAAACACAATGAATTTTGATTTTACCCCAGTAAGAATAGCCACCATACACAATTCCAAAAATAACAAATGCTGGTGAGGATGTGGAGAAAAAAGTATTCTAGTACATTACTGGTGAGAATGCAAGTTAATAAAATTATTATGGAAAACAGTTTAGGGATTCCTCAGAAATCTGAA
This sequence comes from Ochotona princeps, assembly GCF_030435755.1. Taxonomy (NCBI): domain Eukaryota; kingdom Metazoa; phylum Chordata; class Mammalia; order Lagomorpha; family Ochotonidae; genus Ochotona; species Ochotona princeps. Next base: position 62,663,857 of record NC_080865.1, on the reverse strand, counting down.
AATAGATCTGCCATATGATCTTTTGTGAGAAGTCAGACAGGACAATAGACAGCTAGGGTGTTTGGTCCCTGGTGAAATCATATTTTTAAAAATATAAAATTGTTTTTCCCAGGTCCCCCCCTTTTTTTTAAACTTTCCAAGAGCATGTTTCTTTTAAGGGGACATTCTCCCCTTGAGGAAGGACAGAGGTACAGAATTAACATATCAATTCACCATCTCAGTGTTGTAACAAAACAACCAAGAAGTAACCCACCTAATCTTTTTTTTTATATATTTTTATTAATATTTTGCATTATGTGACAGTTTCATAGGCTCTGGGAATCCTCCCACCCCTCCCCCTCCCCTCCCCCCTGGTGGATTCCTCCACCTTGATGCAGCATTACAGTTCAAATTCAAACCCACCTAATCTTATCTCTGGGTCACTGTCTAGAGGATGGTGCCTTATCATTAGAAGGGAAGGAACAAGTTGATCAGTCCCACCATTCTGAGATTCAAAACCAGGTGCTATTATGAACAAATGTTTCCCTTGTTCTTTGAGTAACTTCCCTGAGATGATGCATAAAAGACACCCTCTCCACCATTTCCTTGTTTTTGTTTTTGTTTTCTCACCCCATGAAATCCTGCTTTGCAAACTAGAATTGTCCTCATGCACAACCTGGACACACTTACAAAGTTGCAGACATTCACTTTTCCCTGGCTTCTCTGCCCACATTCCATTACTGTTAGACCTCAGCTCTCCTGGAACTCTTGAAAGTACACAAATCAGAAATGCAAAAAATCTAATATTAATGTCTTTACTGTCTTTCCCAAACAGTGAACAGAGGGTGAAGAATAAAGACATACAGGGGCCATGTTTAAGGGTATACCTTTCCCTGGAGTCTGTCCTCAGGAAGGAGAGCTAGCAGGTATTGAGAATGTCAAGTGCCACAATGAAGGAAGCACATGACCAAGAGTGTGAGCCTCTCCCTGTCATGGGCCTTTATATGGGCTTGCAAAGGGATTAGTTATTCAACAATGCAGTACCACTCCCTCTCACATTCCAGGAGATGATAGGTGGGCAGAACGGAGCAAACCCCTAAGTGATGATGGGGGAGTGGTTTCCAAGACCCTGAACTAGTTACCTACCCCAAAATAAATCCTGTCTTTTGCAACAAAATGGATGCAAATGGAGACCATTAGGCTTAGTGTAATTTGCCAACCTCCAAAAGCAGTATCTTTTATTTTCTTTGATTTGTGGTAGTAAAAATACACAGTACAAAAAATGTAATATACATGAGTAAAACTGATATGCTGAAATTTCATTATTGTTTTAGAACTTGTGCATATTTCTGAGGAACAGTGCTATTTTTAACTTATTAATTGTTGAGTTCTATGTTTATTGGAGAATGGAGTTGTCACTATAAACTAAACTGAAGGCATGTCGTAGCAAAAATTTTAAAAGATTAAGGAAGGAGGAGAGACAATGGAGAGAGAAAAAAAGTAATATATGAAATCTGTTATTTGTATACAACTAAATCTGTTTTTTTAAATTTATTTTAAAATTGAATCAATTACTTTTATAAATGCATCTGTAGTGGGCAAATACTTGTAAATTAGTTTGTAAGGCTGCTGTGATTAAATACTGCAGACTAGGTGGGACGAGTGCCACATTCCAGCCTGTAACTGATACAAGCTGCTTGGCAAGAACACTTCAGAAAAAGGTTTTTAAGTAGGCTTATCATGAAGTATAAAGGAAATTAAAATAATTTTAAAATTTGAGTTAAACTCATTAAAATCAATCATGAATCAGAAATAAAATTGCTTTGATTGAAAAGTAATAGACCTGGAATTGTAAAGAAGGGTTAATAGCACAGTTTGTTATATACCAATTTAGGATCCACTAGGGTGTTTTCAATATTTTATGCCGGCATTATTTTATCAGGTATTAATAATAGTACTACAGTACTTTGAAGTCTTGAAATATTTTATTTTAGCTTTTTTTTTAAAATTCTTCAATATTTTTATTATAACCGGGGGCCAAATTTATTTTCTGTGGGAACAAAATATTAGTTTTACAAAAGGAGTAAATGGAGAAACCAGGTCTTTTCTGGAAAATCACTTTGCAGCTGACACTTTCAGACTATACTATGATTTTAAAGGTGAGATGACTCCTACTAAATTCCTTTTTATATTACTTAATTATTACCATTCACATTAGCAACACAACAACCCATTCCCTCCTAACATGTGACATTTAAATCTTTCAAGTTGCAAGTCCATTTTGACATTAATAGACCTGAAAGAACTAATACACTTCTGACAGGCTATACTTTCTTTTTAGCAACAAAAGAAATCTATAATGCTTCATATTCATCCTGATTTTACCTTTGAGACTGTGTGAGGAGTTAGACTGGGCTGTTAGGGCATTCTGGGTCCCTGAGCCATTTTCTTCTCGAAGGTAAAATGGCATTTTCCCCACCATTTCTTAGATTCGCCAGAGCACGTTTCTTCCAAGAGACAAGGGTGACATTAACATGCCAATTCCCCACCTGAAGCATCAGCCACTGTCTCCAGCCATTGTGTGGGAGGGCCTCAGGCTGGTCTCTTTATCACTGAAAAGGGAAGGATACCTTTCTGGGCCTCTTGTTTCAAAACCAGGTAGCATGGAAACCAGGAATTTGCTTTTGTCTTTGGAGAAACCCCTTTGAAGTAAACCTTTAAAAGGTGCTTTCCCTACCATTAATACGGGTCTCTCTTTCCACTTTTCCTCCTGCCACTATGGCAGGGGGTAAGGGGTCCTTTCTATCTCAGAGCCCCCTCCTGTCACTAGGACAGGAGCCTCTTTTCTCAGCTTTTCTAATAAATCGTGCTTTAAAACTAAACTGTGTCCGCATGAAAATGCTTCTTACCTGCGAGACAAGAATTGAGGTTGCTGCTGTATTTGGGGTCAAAAGCCCTAGAACAAGACTATCACCATACCCTTCCTAGTTTCTAAGAAAATGTTACATATCCTGTTTAAGCATAACAGAAAGAAGACAACTACTTTTCATATCTTATTACAGAACTTAAAGTAAAATTTTTGTTTTCTTAAAAAACAACAGCAACAAAAAACCCGTTTTGTTTTCTATTCTCCTTTCCCTAAAATAAAATAGATTCATGCCAGAGAGCACTAGCCAGGAACACTTTGCAAAGGTCACTTACTTGAAATCTATTTGCAATGCAAATTACCAAACTATATATTTCAGAAAGCTCAACATCTGTAAGATATACAGAAAAAGCCAGCAATAACAAAAAGGCAAAACTGGTATGTTCCCCCATTTATCCTAACACAATCTTCCACCAGTTTAAATATGTCCAATTTGATACACAATTTTGTCAATTCGTTTTTATGGAACAAAAAATGATTTTGGAAATTGTTGCTACACCAAAGTGTGAAAATCTCAAAAAATTCTGGGAATAGTTTATTTTAGAAATAACAAATGGAAAGCAGCCCAAACTTTAAGTGTCTCACTTATCTTCACAGTGATTACTTCGTAAACCAAATAGATGGCATGAGTTGGCACGACTGCTACCATATAAACAAGTCCTACATGGGATTGGAAGTAAAATAAAATCGGACAAAATCACTTTTCTTTTAAAGGATCGTATTTTTTCATTATCTTAAATGGGAGGCATGGAGGAAAGGAGGGAAGGGGAGAAAGAGAGAGAGAGAGAAGCAAAAGGAGAATTAAAGAGACAAAGATATCTTTACCTGTTGCTGGTTCACACATCAAATGCCCACATACAGCCAGGATTGGACCAGGCAGAAGCCAGGAGCCAGGAACTCTAAATGGGTGTCACGTGGGTGGTGGGTACAAGGGTTGGAGCCATCATCTGTTATTTCCCAGAAAGCATTAGTAGGAAGCTGGATCCAAGGCAGGAGAGTTGGGACTCAAAACAGGTACCCTAAAAAGGGATGTAGATGCCCCAATTGGTAGCTTATCCTGCCACAATGGCTGCCCCAATATCATTCTTTCTCATTTCTTTATTTCATTAAAATAATTTTATGTTATTTTGTTAGTTGCCAGTGAACACATTATACTGGTCGATACTCTAAATAAGCACTGTGACTGACAGAGTGAGCATTATAACCTTCATCTTCACCCTGAAAAGTTCACAAGTATTACAAATATTTCTACTAGCATCAATATCTATCACGAAAGGACTTTTTATCATTTACAACATATTCTCCCTTCATTGTTTCTCATATTTTTCATAAGAACCTTTTTAAATAGGCAGATAAAGGGGATGTGTGGCTCAGCAAGGTGCCTGCAGCTCTTATCATAGTGACAATTCCAGCCATGGCTGCTATGCTTCCTTCTGATCCATTTTGTGTTAATGTACCTGGGAAGCAGGAATGGCAAGTCCAAGTACTTGAGTTCTTGTCACCTGCATGGAAGAGCTAGAAAGAATTATCTTCTGACTTCAACCTAACCCAAGCCCTGTTGTTGTGGCCATTTGGGAACTGAACCTACACATGGAAGAACTATGTATCTCCTAATCTCTCTGCCTTTTAAAGAAGTAAAAAAAAGCTTAGAAAAACAAAGGGCTTGCATTGTACCACATCAGCGTTGGCAGCTTCCTTTGATGCTGGCATTCCATTTTGGTGCCAGCTCAGCTACTCCACTTCTGCTCTAGTTCTGAGAGAGGAGTTAGACTGGGTAGTAGGCAGTTAGGGCATTCTGGTCCCTGAGTCATCATTTTTTCTTAAATATAAAGGGGTATTTTCCCCCACCATGTCTTGGATTCACCAGAGCAGTCTCTCCCAAGACAACTGCATATTCTAACATACCATAGGAACATGCTTCCCCAAGAGACAAGGGTGACATTAACATATCAATTCCCCACCTGAAGCATCAGCCTGATTCTGTCTCCAGCCATTGCCAAGGGGGGTGGGTTTCAGACCAGTCTCTTTAGAAAGGGAACAAGGAAGTTGGCTAGCGACACCTTTCTGGGCCTCTTGTTTCAAAACCAGGTAGCATGGAAACCAGGAATTTGCTTTTGTCTTTGGAGAAACCCCTTTGAAGTAAACCTTTAAAAGGTGCTTTCCCTACCATTAATATGGGTCTCTCTTTCCACTTTTCCTCCTGCCACTATGGCAGGGGGTAAGGGGTCCTTTCTATCTCAGAGCCCTCTCCTGTCACTAGGACAGGAGCCTCTTATCTCAGCTTTTCTAGTAAATCGTGCTTTAAAACTAAACTGTGTCCGCATGAAAATGCTTCTTACCTGCGAGACAAGAATTGAGGTTGCTGCTGTATTTGGGGTCAAAAATCCTACAACAGTTTCCTATGGATGGCTTAGGATAATTAGTGGAAGATGGTCCAAGTGTTTGGATCTCTGGCACTCATGTGGGATACATGGATGAATTCCCCGTTTTCAACCTGTCTCCTTCTTACCAACTCTGGCCATACAGGCACTAAACTAGCAGATAAAAATTTCTCTTTTTCTTCCTTTCTTTCTGTAACTCTACTGGAGTACATATGAGGAAGCCTGGGCCCTTCGCCATAGCTTAGTGGCTAACATCATCACGTTGCATGTTCTGGGATCCCATATGGACACTAGTTCCTATCCAAGCTGTTCCACTTCCCTTCCAGCTCCCTGCTAGTGCCCAGGGGAAACAGTTGAGGACAGCCCAAGGCCTTGCAATCCTGTGCCCATGTAGGAGACCCATAAGAAGCTCCTGGCTTTGGAACAGAATAGCTCTGGCCATTATGGTCACTTGGGGGGGGGGGTGAACCAATGAATGGAAGATATTTTTCTCTGTATCTCCATCTCTCTGTAAATTTTTTTGAAAGAATTATTTTATTTTTATCACAAAGTCAGATATACAGGCAGGAGGAAAGACAGAGAGGAAGATCTTCCATCTGCTGCAAGTAACTGCAACGGCTGGTGCTGCACCAACCCAGGACTTCCTCCAGGTCTCCCACACAGGTGCAAGGTCCCAAGGCTTTGGGCCATCCTCGACTGCTTTCCCAGGGAAAGCAAGCAGAGAGCTGGATGGGAAGTGGCGCTTCCCAGATTACAACCGGCGCCCATATGGGATCCCAGCACATTCAAAGTGAGGACTTTAGCCACTAGGCCACCGAGCCCCTCGCTGAAAATCTTTGAAAAAAAAAATCTTTAAAGAAAAAAATTTTAAGAGGAGGTTAAGCCTACCAGAGGATGCTTACAATGTGTTACCAAGAACACTTTGCAAAGTCTAGAAGGAAAAGGTATTAAACATACTTAAAATGTCAGTATCACCTTTACAATAGTTTACATTTTTTCACATTCTTGTAACATCAAAAAATTTCAGTGAGTTGCTACACAACCAGTTTAAGACAATTGGTAAACATGTAAATTTCTAAAATTGCATTAAACATCATGGTAGTTTCCACCATTTGCTCTTTGAATTAATATTTTATTCATTATTATTGTTGAGGTAGTGAAAGGAAACTAAGTTTGCATTTCTTTTCTTTTTTAAAGATTTTTTTTTTATTATTATTGGAAAGCCAGATATACAGAGAGGAGGAGAGACAGAGAGGAAGATCTTCCATCTGATGTTTCACTCCCCAAGTGAGCCGCAACGGCCGGCGCTACACCAATCCGATGCCGGGAACCCAGAACCTCTTCCAGGTCTCCAACATGGGTGCAGGGTCCCAGTGCATTGGACCATCCTCAACTGCTTTCCCAGGCCACAAGCAGGGAGCTGGATGGGAAGTGGAGTTGCCGGGATTAGAACCGGCGCCCATATGGGATCCTGGGGCTTTCAAAGCGAGGACTTTAGCCGCTAGGCCATGCCGCCGGGCCCTGTAAGTCTGCATTTCTTACAGAATATTTATGAGTATAATGCTTTGCTACAGAAATTCTTTTGCAAGTATACACATTAATTCAAATATTGCAAAAAGCTAGGGCCACTTTCTTTCAAGACAAGAGTGACCCAAATTGTTTTTATCAATAGACCACAACACTATTAGGAGTGATAAAGTAGGACTTTCAAATAAACAAATACTTTATAGAAATAAAAAAAGATTAAAAAGAGAAGAAATCCTATTATTGAACATTTAAGTCTTGAAAACCAGATAAAAGGCATTCATTGTCCCCCCCATCACAACAGCTAGCCCTTTTTGTATGCTATTAGTCCTCTGTTACTCTTTTGAGGTCCCAGCAGTATCTACTTAGTTTCTGTGACACAGTCTCTCACATTTATACATTTGTATCTCTGACCTCCTATCCTATGGCAACTTTCAAAACATGTCAGAGTGCCATGAGGTCTTGGTCCTAGAATCTCTGTCTCCTTGTATATTCTCTATCAGGATGATCTCAACAACCCACATGGTTTTAAATATCATCTAATGATGACATCCACATTTATCTAATATAACCCAAACCTCTCCCCTGATGTAGTGATATAAACTTTTACAAAAGCTGCCAATTCTACTTAAATGATTTTGTTTTATGGCTTTTCATTTAAGGGAATGTAGTAGAGACTGTTACATATGGATGTGAAGATACAGTGAAGTATGCATCTCTATTTACAAATCAGAGATGGACTCCCAATCAAACTGTTGAGTGTATCTTGACAATTAGATGCTGTAGTCTGCCATTGCTCATGCCCACAATGTCAGGATACACTTAAATGGTGGAATGATGGACATATGACTGATTGTGAAGGGGGAGAGGGACTTGGGGAGAGGAAAAGGGAAGCCCTGGAGCTTATGGAACCGTGTCATGAAATAATTAATTTTAAAAATACTGGGAATGGATCACCCGGTAGAAAAGAAACATTGTAGATAAAGAGAACAGTACTTGCAAAGGCCCTGAGTTGCTTATGCCCTTGGTATGTCCAAGCAATCTAAAGGTTAATATATCTAGGCACTTCTTAAGGCGAGACTATAAAACAAAATCATTCTCTGTTCTGTTACCTACTCAGACAGATTTGCCCAACCATCCAATCTAAAATATTCACACCTATCCATATTAATCCAGGCTATTTGATTTCGAACTGAAAACTTATTCACTACGTAATGCTACCCCTTTTCTTTATTTACCTGTTTATTGCCCACCTTTCCTCAATTAAATATATGGCCATCCGAGTAGAATTTATCTTTTTATTGGCCATTGACTCATTAGAATTTTGAACAGTGCCAGGCCTATAACAGAAATAGTAACCATAATAAACAAATGAAAATTAGCAGCAACAATGGTAACTAAATCTAAGTTACCATTTTAAAAAATGTATAGGGCCGGGCAGCGTGGTCTAGTGGCTGAAAGTCCTCGCCCTGAATGCCCCGGGATCCCATATGGGTGCCGGTTCTTATCCCAGCAGCTCCACTTCCCATCCAGCTCCCTGCTTGTGGCCTGGGAAAGCAGTTGAGGACGGCCCAAAGCCTTGGGTTCCTGCACCCGCGTGGGAGACCTGGAGGAGGTTCCAGGTTCCCGGCTTCGGATCGGCGCAGCACGGGCCATTATGCTCACTTGGGGAGTGAATCATCGGATGGAAGATCTTCCTCTCTGTCTCTCCTCCATGTATATCCGCCTTTCCAATAAAAAAATAAATAAATCTTTAAAAAAGAAAAGAAAAGAAAAGAAAAATGTATGAAGTGCAGGCAACTCTTAAGCATCAATTTGACTCCTGGCTGCTGTATGTCTGATCCAGCTCAATGTTAATGGTTTGAAAAGCAGCAGAGGATGGTATGGGTCCTTGGAGAACTGGAAGAAGATTCTGGATCATGTCTTAGGACAAGCTCAGCTCCGGCAGTTATAGCTATTGAAGAATGAACTATAAGATGGCAGACCTCTCTTTCTCTGTCTCTCCTATCTATAACTTTGCTTTTAAAACAAACAAATGTTTTAGAATTTTTTACGCTGTATGTAACACAATAGAATGTTTCCCATAGATTATTTAGTACAAGAGCTGATAAATATATTTTTTAATTGTCTAAGGTCACACAGCTATTATGTCTGAAAATGTAAATAAAGTAAATTTGGTTTCAGGGATCATACTCTTTTTATTTTGACTTTTTAAATTTTATGGTACAATTCTGTAGTCTGGGATTCCCCTCCGCCAGATTCCCACTACCAAAGTGATTTTCTCCAGTTGTTAACAACAGTCCTTCATACGGAGCTATAATTCCATCAGTCTATTATTTAAGTATGCCCCAACATAGGGATCACATATTTAAGCACTGCTCTGAGTAGTCGTTTAAGAAATAAATACTGGCCAAGCGCAATGGCCTAGTGGCTAAAATCCTTGCCTTGCATGCTCCAGAATCCCGTATGGGTACCAGTTTTAATCCAGATAGCCCCACTTCCTATTCAGCTCCCTGATTGTGGTCTAGGAAAGCAGCCAAGGACAACCCAAAGCCTTGGGACCCTGTGCCCATGTGGGAGACTCAGAAGAAGCTCCTGACTTTGAATCAGCTCAGCTCCGGCAGCTATGGCTGCCACTTATGGAGTAAATCAGTGGGCAGCAGCTCTTCCTCTCTGTCTTCTCTTTGTATATCTGACTTTACAATGAAGATAAATAAAGCTTTAAAAATATTTCTTAATTTAAAAAAATGAAATTCACATTGAAATGGAAACTTACTGTAACACAGTATTGGAAGATGGGCTAGGAGTGATTTGAATACGTAGAAAACAAAAATCACTTATGAGTCTTAAGATAAACCAATTTTGCAGCCAATTTTATTTATGGTAACATTTTAGAGTGTTTATTAATTAAAAATTATTTTCTTACTTTTTATCATTCCTGTCTTGTAAAGTATTTTTCAATATCAAGATAGTAAATCTACCAGTTTTGTTGTAAACATATGTATATAATAGCTAAGGAGGAGAAAGACTGTTTTACCAGTTCTGAATTGAAATGGGCTGTTCTTACCCCTTACATAGGGTTATTTAAAACTGAGTATAACCAGAAACTCAGAAAATGAGTAACAAACCACTGATGAACTTGACTAGGTCAGGCAGCCTGCCCTTAACTGTTAACATTACTTAGATTTTGACTTCTAGAGTGAAATGCTTGAAGCAGCCTAATAATGAAGGAAAGGCAGCTTTATTTAGGTTTCTGTGTTGAATGTTCAAGTCCAAATTTGGGAATTTCCATTGAATGGGCATCTGGTAAAGTAGCAGGGGACAATGGTACAGTACCTGGTGAGTCAAGAAGCAGAGAGTATCTGGGACTCTGCAGTCAACCTTTACAAGATTTACCCTCTAGAGGGAAAGCCTCCAAAGACTTAAGACCCACCCATTAGGCTTACATCCTAAACACGATAATTGGATCCCATTTCTGCCCTATTATCCTTGGCTTATAACTCTGAAGTTCAACCATCTGCAAGGAATCCAGATCCAGATTTTATTTAAACCCTAGCAGCTGTGCGTTGAGAGCACTTAAGATTGGTTATGGGCACAGTGTTCACTAGTGGTAGAACATCTAACCAGCTAAGGAGGAGAGTGTGGTGAGACGCAATAAAAGGGAATGTTCTCCTGAGTGCCACACTTCTGAGCCTTTGGAGCTAGGAGAAAGAGTGGCAACAGCTCTCACAGTTTTAAAGTATGGGGGATGGGGTGGGAATGATTAGACTGCCCTGGGAACAACACTTCGAGTGAATTCCTCCTAGCTGCTTACGCAAACTTTTAAGTCCTAGGGATATTTAAAGTGAACCTTGGGGAAACAATGGACTTTCCAAAAAAAAGAGTAATACCTAGTAATTTATATCCTAAACAAAAACATAACCTTAACATGGTGAAGTGGGACCTATCTGATGCATATAAGCTTATCAAATGTAACGGCTGTAGAAGCAACTCAGGGCAATTTTTCTTTTACTTACTCTACCTTAAAATTCTCTGTTCTTTACAAAGACAAGTATTTTTTATTTTCCACGCTTGGAAGTTATTCAAGATAACTGTGGGGCCTGGCATGATGGCCTAGTGGCTAAATCCTCGCCTTGAACGTGCCCGGATCCCATATTCTAATCCCAGCAGCCCCACTTCCCATCCAGCTCCCTGCTTGCTTTCCCTGGGAAAGCAGTCGAGGATGGCCCAAAACCTTGGGACACTGCACCTGTGTGGGAGACCTGAAGGAAGTTCCTGGCTCCTGGCTTTGGATCGGCCCAGCACTGGCTGTTGCGCTCACTTGGGGAGGCAATCATCGGATGGAATATCTTCCTCTGTCTCTCCTCCTCTCTGTCTATCAGACTTTGTAATAAAATAAATAAATCTTAAAAAAAAAAGATAACTGTGAACTAATCCTCCCTAACAGAAGTGTTCTTTGCAGGGTTTGTAAATGAAAATGTGTGCAGTATTTTAAAACACCAATTTGAAATCAATTTCATTTAACTTATGACTCTGGAAAGTTAATGTAGAAAACATATATATTATAAGCTACACAGAGTATTTTTGTGTTAATTCATTTGAAAATATGACCCAGGAAAGAAGTGATCACAATTACTTGGATATTAATGTACTATGTCTACTCGTCTAAAATTTTGCCACCTATATTTTTGTGTGATTATATATAAATTTATACATTATATTTGTGCATAATACAGCAGTGTTGAATTAAAATTCACCCTGAAATAATAATTCCTTCATAGGCTAATATTCAAATATAGAGCAAGATATTTCCTTTATACTTTCATGCGCATTTTATATTGGTTTTGATGATTTTAGGTAGCTACAACTTCTATTAACTGGAAGGAGATGGCAGTTTTATTTTTTGTCCCTTACCTGGAATAACAGCATCATTTCATCAAATCCTATGTGGAGAAAACTATTACTGTACTTAAGTTTGATGGAAGAAGCAATTGTTATTAGAAAATAGTTTTCCATTAGAACTGTAATAAGCATTAGCAGAGAACTAGGGATGAAACAGTTTATATATTTATAGCTATTTGAATCAAATCAGTTCTTACAATTTATCATCTTAATAGGCAGTATATTAGTTACTTATCAACCTTGAAACATTAAATATCATTACTGCTAGATTGTTGAAGAACATGGAAAAATCAACTTGAGATCCACTTAACCTTCACACAAGCTTTAGCTAGCTCCATAGCATAATTATGCAGTTGAATAAAAAGAAGTCAGAAATATACAATCTAGTAAGAAATACAGGCAGCCTTTCCACTTTCAATTATCTGTCAGAGAAGCTTCCTCTAAATGCTAAGACCAAAATACGAAATTTTCCATTTAATTTGAATAATTTAAGTCAGAACTTAATATGTCAAATATTTTAAAAAGAATTTTAGTGCATAATTTAAAAAATGTTAAAATTAATTTACTAAAAACACATCATGTGATGATTATGCATTGACAAATATTTCAAAATGTGAATCATTAGCAAAAACAATATAGGATATATGCATTAATTTTCACCTGTATTCAACGCAACACTTCAAAATACTTCAGGATATAGACTCAAAATTATGCTTAAAATCAGGTTACTAAAGTAAGGAATGAGATTTAAATAATCTAACATAGATGGCATAGTCAATGCTAAGAATGCTGAAACATTTCTTGAATTTTTAACATGTAGAAGGCAATTATGCTATCAGAAAGATGAAAATATTCTGTAATGAACTCACATTCCCACAGACAGCCTGAGTCACCTGGGACAAAGAAAATGCTTTTAGGAACAGGTGTTGGAGTGGCAGTAAAGATGCATTCCACGTAGGAGAACTTATGTTTAAGTTGCAGCTCTGCCCCCAATTCCAGCTTCCTGCTTCTGCAAACCTTGGGATGCAGTAGGGGACGACACAAATACTTCAGTCTCTGCCCCATGCAGGAGACCCCCAAATGGCCTCCAGGATTCTTGGTTCAGGCTGGTGAAGTCCTTACTTTTACAGTGTTTGGGGAGTGGACCAAAATAGGAACATCCCTTTTTTCTCTGCTTTCTAATAAAATAAAAGCAGAAATAAAGAAAATGCTCTTTAGAGTGCCTTCCAGTTAGTAGTATAAATGTGATATAAATAGAGATAAAAGGGAGTATCAAGATGGCAGAATAGGGTAAGGACACACTTAAATGGACAGAAAAACATTTAATCAGGATAAAGCAGACAGGACACATTCCAGGAAACAGAAGAGGACAGAACAACCGAAGAGGGGTACCTGGAGACTAAAAGACACAGGAAAGCAGTGGACACAATGGTGTGGTGTTGAAGTGACTGAGACCCAGCAGCACTCAGCTAACAGCCATCTGAACTCCACCAGCAGCCAGAACTCCACCAGCAACCAGGTGGGAAGGGACTTTCACTGGGAGCTTGAGAGGTGAACCCAGACAAAGAACCGTCCATCCTGCTAGTCCATTTGATTTGACCAGGAGCAGAGACAGAGCAGCAGAACTCAGACAGACAGTGCGAGAACAGGGTGGATTTCATAGCCCAGTCAGCCCACTAGAGGCAAATTGGGTGCCATTTTGCTTAAGGAGGTAAAGTAAGGGAAAGGTCTGAGCATACGCTGAGCTGGGAGTGAACTCATTTCTGACTCAGTGAACCGCATCAACGTGGCATTCTACAGGTTCCACCCAAGACAGGTCTGGGTAGCTCTCAGATCTGACAGCCAGCAGATTAAGAACTGTAGTAGTGGTACATCAGGCACCATTTTGTACACTGTGGCAAAAGCTTTAGGACTGCAGGGTACAACAGTGAACTGCGCATGTGCTGAATTCACAAGAACTCACTGAGTTCCGTGGATTGCACTGGTCCCACAGGAAAATAATACTGACTGTGACATCGTACGGGTCAAAATAGGTCCGTGTGGCACCCAGACCTAACGTCCAACAGGTTCCAGCAAGATCAGCGCCACCAACAACCTAGCTATAAAGGACACCTGGTGTCTCTCTAATCCTGGGACCTGCTCCAACCAGAAGTGGGAGAAAGGTTGCAGAGACAACAGTGCAGCCTCAGCATGGTATCACAGGCGGTGAAGATTGGTGAGCAAGGAGTTAGGACTGTGGAGACCACGGTGGAAATCTAACATAATAACCCAGACCTGAAACTCACTGGAGGGAGTAACACAATTGGCTGGAAGCAAAGAGTTGTGTATCAACTGCAAAAAGTAAAATCGAACTGCAGACCTGTGGGTGACACAGCTTTGAAACCTGCTCCAAGGAGAAGACTCTGCTAACCAGAAGTACAATGACCAAGAGCAAAAGAAGACACAAAGGCACAATGAACATTACTGAAAACTCCCCTGCAAAGGAGCAAAATCCTATGCCAACCTCAGAGTTAACTGAAAAAGATATCGAGAAAATGGGGCACACAGAATTCAGAAAACTCATTTTAAAGTTTCTGATCGTTTTGTAGCTCTTTGTATATTCTGGATATTAGCCCTCTATCACCTATGTCGTGTGCGAAGATCTTCTCCCATTCTGTGGGTTGCCTTTTTACTTTGTTGATTGTTTCTCTAGCTGTACAGAAGCTTCTTAGTTTGATGAGGTCCCAATTGTTTATTTTGGTCTTGATTTCTACTGCATCTGGAGTCTTTTTTAGGAAGTGAGGGCCTACCCCTAAGTGTTCCAGTGTGTTTCCAACATTTTCTTCCAAAAGTTTGAAGGTTTCTGGATGTAGGTTTAGATCTGTTATCCATTTAGATCTGATCTTAGTGTATGGTGAGAGATGTGGATCTATTTTTTTGTTTCTGCAGGCTATCAACCAGTTGTCCCAACAGCATTTATTGAACAGACCTTCCCATTTGCCTGGGTTGTCGTTTGTCTTTCTGCAAAGATTATTTGGCTGTATCTGTGTGGGTTTCCTTCTGGCGTTTCTATTCTGCTCCATTGATCTTCCTCTCTATCTTTGTGCCAGCACCACGCTGTTTTGATAACCACTGCCCTATAGTATGTCCAGAGGTCCGGAACTGTGATTCCCCCTGCTAACTTCCTGTTCTTCAGGATAGTTCTAGCTATCCGTGGTTTTTTGTGCTTCCAGATGAACCTTTGGATCATTGTTTCCAGTTCCATGAAGAATGTTTTGGGCAATTTGATTGGGATTGTGTTGAATGTATATATTGCTTTTGGCAGTATAGACATTTTAATGATATTGATTTTACCTATCCAGGAGCATGGGATGTTACTCCATCTTTTGAGGTCTTGTTCAATTTCTTTTTTAAGCAGTTTGTAGTTTTCTTCAAATAAGTCTTCTACATTTTTGGTTAGATTTATTCCCAGATATTTCATACTTTTCTCTGTTATTTTGAATGGTATCTTGCTGGTTAAGTCTTTTTCCATCTTGGGGCTGTTCGCATACACTATGGCTGTTGATTTTTGTTCATTAATTTTGTACCCTGCCACTCTACCAAACTCTCGTACAAGTTCTAGCAGTCTCTGTATTGAGTCTCTTGGCTCTTCTACATAAAGAATCATATCATCTGCGTATAGTGAGAGCTTGACTTCTTCGTTTCCCATTTGGATTCCTCTGATTTCTTTTTCTTGTCTTATGGCCTCAGCGAGTACCTCTAGGACTATGTTGAATAGTAGTGGAGAAATGGGCACGGGAAATGGGCAGACACTTCACAAAGGAACAAACCCAAATGGCAAATAAACATATGAAAAAATGCTCAAGTTCCCTGGCAATAAGGGAAATCCAAATTAAAACATCAATGAGGTACCACCTAACGCCAGTAAGACTGGCCCACATGAATAAAAGCACCAATGACACTTGTTGGCGAGGTTGCGGGGAAAAGGGAACCCTACTCCACTGCTGGTGGGGCTGCAGGCTGGTACAGCCTCTATGGAAATCAGTATGGAGAATATTCAAACAACTCAAATTCAACATACCGTATGATCCAGCAATAGCACTCCTAGGAATATATCCAGAACACTTGTTCTATGAGAAACCAACATGCACTCCTATGTTCATAGCAGCACAATCAGTAATTGCAAAAACATGGAAACAACCAAAATGCCCATCAACAGAGGATTGGATAAGAAAGCTATGGTTCATCTACTCCATGGAATACTACTCAGCTATTAAAAAAAACAAAATGCAGTTCTTTGTGGCCAAATGGGCCAAACTGGAAACCATAATGCTAAGGGAAATGAGCCAATCCCAAAAGGTTAAATACCACATGTTTGCCTTAATTTAAGATGATATGATGTTATGTATAACATGTTATGTTTTGAATGTTATATGTTGTGTATAAACTAAAATTGAAGTATAGGTGAGGTGGTCACAGAAGGTGGCTGGGAACCCGCATTTACTTTTAACATATTGGTTACTCATTACTATGTCAATTAATTCCATAATGATGTAAATTTTTGCTGATGGTATGTTGGAGCTTTCAATTGACTGGGATGATACTCTGCTGGCTCTGTCATCAGACCAGAGAGGGTATACCTAAGAAGCCGTTGAACTTGACGGGACAATAAGATGCTGGACTCTATGTTTGGTATACGCTTGCAATGGGGAAATCTCAACTGAACTTGAGCTGTGGTTATGCAACAAGGTGGAGGAATCCACCATGGTGGGAGGGTTTGGGGAGGGGTGGGGAGAACCCAAGTATCTATGTAACTGTGTCACATAATACAATGTAATTACTGAAGTTAAATAATAAATAATTAAAAAAAAAGTTTCTGATCAACAAAGAGAAGCACATACAAGAGTTCAAAGAATTTAAGGAATATTTTACATAAGCCACAGCAGCAATAAAGCAAATCAAGGCTGAGATATCAGAAATTAAGAGCACAGTAGAGCAAATTAAAAGTACAGTGGAGAGTCTCCAAAGTAGAATGAAGCAAGCAGAAGAAAGAATCTCAGAACTGGAAGATATTTCCTGTCACCAGGGGGAAGCAAACAAAAAGCTGGAAGCAGAGCTGGATCAGGTCAAAAAAAGTATTCAAGAATTGAAAGACACTATTAAGAGGCCAAATATAAGAGTTATGGGAGTCCCAGAAAGTGCTGGAAGAGAAACTGGTTTTGCAAAAATATTTAATGAAATAATAAAGGAAAATTTCCCCAATCTAGAGAAAGAATTGGGAAACAAGATCCAGGAAGGGCACAGAACTCCCAACAGACTTGACCAAAGGTGATCTTCACCAAGACACATGATAACCAAGCTCTCTTCAACTCAGCATAATAAAAAAGCTCCGTAAATGTGCACGTGAAAAAAATCAGTTGATGTATAAAGGAATGCCAATTAAACTCATAGGAGATTTCTCACAGGAAACTCTACAGGCAAGAAGAAAAAGGAGTGACATATTCCAGATTCTAAAAGAAAAAAAATAATTGTCGGCCTAGGATAACGTATCCAGCGAAGCTTTCTTTTGTCTCTGAAAATGAAATAAAATTCTTCCACAGTAAAGAAAAGTTAGAAGAATTTGCCTCTTCCAAACCTGCCCTACAAAGGATACTTCAAGATGTCCTCCTGACAGAGAAGAGGAATAGGACCCAACAAAACCAAAGGCAAATGGGAAGAATATCCCAGTAAAATGACAACAGAAGACTAAACCAACAAACAACCCATTCCTAAAATGACAGGATCAAAGTACCACCCATACGTATTAACCCTGAATGTAAATGGCTTAAGCTCAATCAAACATCATAGATTAGTAGACTGGATTAAAAAGCACAACCCATCTATTTGTTGTCTAGAAGAGACACATTTCACCAACAAAAATCAGTGGAAACTATATCACATGGGTTTTGATGTTTTCTGTTTCATCTCTTCAAAACACTTTTTTCTGATTAAATTATTGTATGACTCGTAGAACATGCAGTAGCATCATTTTTTGCAAGAAGGTTCTTGATTTTCATTTCTTCAGCTACACGTTAGTCATTTAGTAGTATGTTATTTAACTTCATGGTGTTGTTAATTTCTTTTTTCTCCCTGATGTTGATTTTGTTTTGTGGCTTTTCATTTAAGGGGATGTAATGAAAGATTGTGTAATGGAGACTGTCATATCTAGTAACATGTTATTTAACTTCATGGCATTGTAAATTTATATTTTTCTTTCTATTGTTGATTTTGTATTATGACTTTTAATTTAAGGGGATGTACAGTAGCTGTGAAATGGAGACTAACATCCAGATGTGAGGATACAATGTAGTATGCATTTCTACTTCCAGACAAAGATGGACTTACAATGAAACTGTTTACTGTATCTTGACAATAGGATGCTGGACTCTCTACCATTGTCCATGCCTACAATGATGGACAAATGACTGTGTATGAAGAACTATATTTTAGTAATGGTATAAAGGAACTATAAAGGAAATACCAGGAGCCTATGCAACTGTATCCTAAAATAATAATAATAATAATAATAAAATGTGAAAAAATAGAGATGAAGATTTAAAACTCCTACTGTTCTCTACCCCTTTTTCTTTCACCACCATCTATCTTTAATTTTTTTTTTTTAATTTAAGAGGCAGAAAGACAGAATGAGCGGCAGACAAATGGAGCTCTCATTCATTTGGGAGAGAGAAAGAGAGAGGCACGGAAAGCTTCCACATGTTGGTTCAATCTCCAAATGCCCACAATTTCTAGTACTGGAAAAACTGAAGCCAGCAACAAGGAACTCAATGCATGTCTTTTAGGTAGGTAGCAGGAATCCAAGGACTTGAGTTATTATTGCTGCTTCTGAGGGTGAATATGCATAAACAGGAAACTGGAATTGGGAGTAGAGAGGGGGAATTGAACTTAGGTACTACATATGGAATGCAGGCATTTTAATCTGTGGGTTAAATGTTACAGCAAAGGGCCACTTCTCCTTGTGCATTTCTCTTTTCCTTCCGTGGATGACAGAAACTATCCTTGAATTCATAGTTTCTGAGAAGGATTTCTTCACTCATTTATTCCGACAGTATGACCAAAGGCCTATTTACTATGTGTCAAGTTTTTTCACAGATACCATGATAAAGCAGTGAACATTCAAAGAAGGGTACTGCTTTTCTAGGAAATAACAGTTTAATGGGGGGGGTAATACATTTAACAAATAAATATCGAAATTTTAAAACTGGAAATTGAAAAATGTGACACAGTTTGTCATGAGACTATACTTGGGAGATGTACCTAAGACTTCTGAGAAGCAGAATGGGACAAGGGATCTAGCAACACCTCATGGAGGATTAAACGTGAAAAAAAAGACCTGATGGCAAGACCCAGGAGAAGGTACATTGCAGTAAGGTGAGGGGATGCTCAGGAGCATATTAAATATTCTGGGAACACAAAAAGAACAAGCCTATAAAGCAAGAGCCCGTGACCATGTGTGAGAAAGGAGGTAGATGGAATATGAGGTTTGAAGCACTATTAAGTGTTTTACAAATTTTCCTGAGGAGGTTGATAAGTTTTAAGCAGGAAAATGGTAGGCTCAGATGTCCCTTGTTAAAAGACCTAAAAAAACCTATGCTACCCAAGTTAAAATATATAAACACACATGCACACACAAAACAAAAATTCCTAGGACTAATAGAACATTAAATATTGCTCAAATGATGGATATTTCTAAATTCAGATGAGAAAACTGCATATTGTATAAATACCCAAATAAAATATACTTAATGAATTATCAATGTTACATTGAATCAATGCAGTTTAAATATACGTGGAGTTAGTCTAAAACCAGCAAGATTCACAATATGAATAATTGCATTGAGTAACATAAGAGTTATAATGATGCATTCATGAGATTGATGTATTTTAGAATGATTATTATTTAATATTTGCAGTCCACATGCACAGATATTACTTAAATCAATCCTATCTCTAACCCTGCCTAACATTCAGCTCTCACCATGATTTATCATGTGGTGATAACATGTAAGAAACTGCTAGGGATTAAGTAGAGAAAAGAAAGTACAGTGATAAGACATGGCTTTTAAAACTCACGGAATTTATAAAATTGTGTTGGGAGTCAGATAAATAACAGCAGAGCAAGAGTAGCAGGAACTGATGCATACTGAACAGTTACAATAAAGCAAACTCAGAAGTAAATGCTTAATAAAGTTATCTTTAACATCTCTATGCCCCTATGACCTGTACATGCTACTATTAACTCCATTTGCACATGATAAAATTGGCTTCAGGAAAGCCAGCTAACTTCTAAGTGTCATCCTGATGGTAGATGACACTTAGAAGTTTCTAAGATAGATCCTATCTATCTTAGATAGATAGATTCTAGATAGCTGGGTTACCCTATGGCATAGTTCCAAAATTTCCACTGTATGAAAAGGGGGTCAGGAAAGATAGGCATTGGGCACAGGAGTTAAGAGGCCACATGCTTCCTGCACACAATGTTACTTAGATCAATCCTATCAACCCTAACATTCAGGTCTCAGAATCATTATCACATGGTGATAACATATAATAAACTGTTACGAATTGAGTAGAGCAAAGAACAAGGGAAAGGAAAGGAATGACATGTTTACCTTGTGAGGCAGCAGCAGGGACCTATTTATTACGGTTCAAATAATTGGGTGCCTGCTTCCCATCCAGGTGACCTGGATTCAACTCGCAGTCCCTAGTTTCTGTCTGGGCCCAACCCTTGCTGTGAGAGCATATGAGAGGTAAAACAGTGGATGAGAGATTTCTTTCTGTAAGTGTCTCAATGTCCCTCTAAACAAACAAATGGCTACATGAAATTTTTTTTATAAAAATAAAATAGGTAGGTGTGGCAAGTTAAGCTGCCGATTGGAATGCCTGCAGCTTATACTGGGGTGTCTGGTTGGGTCATGAATAATCCATAATTTTCATCTAATTTTTGTCAAAGAGTCTGGGAGGCAGCAGACTATAGCCCAAGTTATTGGGTCCTTACTACCCACAGGGGGAGACAACCAAATTCCTGACCCCTAGTTTTGGTAATTTGGGGAGTGAACTAGGAACAGAATGATCTCTACAGTATCTCCCTCCCCCACCACTCTCACTCTGTTGTTACATTTCAAATACAAAAGTAAAAATTCTTTAGAAAACCAATTTTGCTAGAAAGCCTTAATTTGTCTTTCTTAATATGACCAGTTTTTTTTTAAAATGTGCTTTTTTTTTTCCCATTGGGAAGGCAGATACACAGAGAGAAGGAGATAAGGAGAAAGATCATCTGTCCACTGGTTCAGCTGCAGGGCTGGAGGTGAGCCTATCTGAAGCCAGGAGTCAGGAGTTTCTTCCAGGTCTACCATGCAGGTGCAGGGTCCCAAGGCTTTCAGTCATCCTGTACATACAATCCAGTGCTAATATGGGACCTCTGGCACAGGCAACATGAGGATTTAACCACTAGGCTATTGCACTAGGCACAAGGCTATATTTTTCTATAAAAATGCTTTCAAAGATGTTTTATGAAACATTTATAAGCTCTTAAGTAAATGTAATTTTAAGATTCTCTAATTATATATGCAATTGTGAGTGTATGTGTGTGTGTAGGCATTTCAAAAAATGGATAATAAAAGATACTTATTTTAATTTCAATTTTTTCTTAAAATCATGCATATAAAGGATATTCAAAACATTGTACAGTGTACAATGTGAAAAAAAAAAAGCCAAGAGGAAGACTTTTTTTGTACCAGAAAGCCTTGTTTTTAGAAAAGTTTATTTACTTGAAAGGCAGTTATGGGGTGGGTGGCAGGGAGAGAAAAAGAGACAGAGAATGTGCATGAGAGGAATCTCCCATCCAATGGTTTACTCCCCAAAGGGCCACAATGGGTAAGGCTGAGCCAAACCAAAGAAGCAACCAGGAACTTTCTTCAGCCCTATCATGTGGGGAGTAGGGGTCCAAGCCCTTGAGTCATATTCAGCTGCTTCTCCTGGTGTTATTAGCAACGATTTGCAGTCAGGACATAAAGTGATGTTCATATGGTTTACTAGCATCACCAGTGGTGCATTAACCCCTTGTAGACAACACCTTCCCCCCCGAATTTTTTAAGATGTTTTTTTGAAAGCAAGTTACAGAGAATAGGAGAGAGAGAAACATTATCTTAAATCAACTTTACACCAACTTTTTGAAATGTCTTCATACACATACATATGTGTAAGAGTTTATTAATTCCTCTTGCTGCTAGCACATTCTGTTTTCATTCAAGTATCAGTTAAAAGTATGTTTAAATATGAAAATGCAATAATTGACTGTGACAGACATTTCTAGAGACTTTATATGAAAGATGCTATTCATACATTATTTTGAAAGAACACATTCTTTTTCTTTGAGATAAAAAATGTGCCCGGTGAAAATTTTCTGCTTAAGGAAAATAAACAGTAATAAAAAAAGCTTCAATAGTGTTCTGTTTGTGACAAGGATAGAAACGAGAACTGCAAATCTATCTTCAATGTGTTTGCTGTCTTTAGGTATTTCTGACACCTCAAAAAATTACATGATCTTAGGATCCATGTATGTTTTAATGTCAGTGTGTTTTCAAAACAAGCACTTGTACTGAAAAAAGTAAAACATTTTGAAGAGACATTTATAGTCTTAGCCAAGAGGTTGAAATAATCTAGATGCCCACAGATGGATATTTAAGGAAATGAATTATACACATACAATAAAATAGTCTTCAGCTTTTTCAGAAAGGAAATTCTGCAATATATGACAACACAGATGAAACCCGAGGACATTATGTTTAGTGAAATAAGGCTGACATAGTAGGATAAATACTGTGGTTCTCCTTACATGAAGTGTAATTTAAAGCGATCAGACTCAGAAAGTAGAAAGGTGGTTGCTAGGGTTTGGTGTGGAGGTGGGAGGGGAATGTCAAACAGCTGCTGTTTGCAAGACATCTTTCCTGCAAGATGAAGAAGTTCTTCTGACCTCTGGTATAACATTATGTTTATACTTAAGAGACACATTCTGTGCATTTCAAAATTTGTTGAGAGAAATCTCATATCTTTTTTTACAACAAAAAGTAAGAGAGAGACTTTTATTTAGGGTACTAACTCTACACACAGAGATGCATACACACCAAGTCAAAATTTAATTGAGTGTTAGTCTCATACCTATGGATAATCCCAAAGCAGAAGAGTCAGCAACTTCTCCTTTTGGCAATTCAATTTGTGCATACTTTGCTTAGGACTCCAGAAGTTGTATATTTGTGTGTGTGTGTGTGTGTGTGTGTGTGTGTGTATAAATGGCACAAAGGCAGAATGATTGATAGTAGATATGTCTGTACTGACTTTGAGATCAATATGTTGGAGTCACTAGTGATACCATCAAGAAAGCGCTTCTCAGTGCTAAGCGGTTACTCTGAGAACCACAATGGAGTCACAGTATATTGGCTACAACAGAAAAAGTCTATGATAATGGTGACCATATTGGAGAACTCGGCTGGTTCTCTTCCATGTAGTGTTCTTTCCTTATAACTCAATGTACCCTGGAAGGCATACTGCCACCTGATAATACTGCAAGTAGTCAGGGTCTGGTATAAAGAAATTCAGATATAGAAATAAGCACCTTACAATTGACAGAACAGGCTGTATACCAGTGTACAGTTAACGGAACAGTTTCAAAACAAACTAAAACATTGCAGTTGTTAATTTATTCTTTTTTGTTATATATCAATACTTGAAACACTCTGAAATAAATTTAGTAAACATAAGTAGTTTTCTCTTGATGTAAGCTCTTTCCTTTTGGTCTTTTAATGTGTTCTTATTTTAGTGGGGTGGGAAGGAGCAAGTGATTTTTACTCACATGTACAACCAAGAATATCATTCTTTTATCCTTAAATGCCCATAATTTATCACGACATAAGAGTCAAGTATGATGAAACATGAAGCTGTTAGTCATTTTGCATATAGCACCATCTAAACACATGTTAATTGAATAGCAGATGGTAGGGAAAAATCAGTTAGACTGTAGTGTGTGTGAAACACACCCAAGAAATGTCTGTAAAGATGGAAGCCTAGACATAAGAGATATCATATTGAGAAAGCTAATGGAATGTCTAATCTGATCCTTTCATCTTCACTGCTTTTGATTCATCTTCTCTCTATGAATACATTATTGACTTTATCATGATGCCTAAAAGCTATTTTTTGATGGAAATGGGTGGGGGGTGTGTGTGGAAGAAATATGTTTATATAGTAATACATCTGGGAAAGGAATCTAGTAATAATGACTTCTTCCGTGTTTGTTGCTGAAGGACTAGACTATCATAATAATATTGGGGAGAACTGGCCGGGGGGCGGGGGAAAGAACATGGAGTGTGGAAGGGAAAATCCCTGAGCCTATGGAAGTGTACCATGAAAAGTAAAAATGAAAGAGACTCATAATGATGCATGGTGCTTCTTGATATTTACTAGTAAATCAAAATTCACTAGCAAAAATGAATATAGCTATATAGTAGTCTAACAATACTAGAAATAGCTTAAGTTTAGTTTATGCATCAAGATAATAAATTATTTCCACATTTTAACATTATCCAATTCTCAATTTAAATAAAAGCAGAAAGATAGGGATAATCATCCAACATGTGGGAAAGAATAATTAAAACATTTAAATCATTAAAGCATTTGTTCATTTACTATTGGTTCAGGAATGTCAGTGAATAAAATTCACTAATTTGAAGTTCAGTTGCATAAACTAAGCAAGAGCAATGACTTATGTGAGGCTTAAAACAAAATAATTGCTAAGGAAGTAATTACCATATCTAGAGAGGAAAAAGTGATAAAATTAGGTTAAACCCCAGGATAGTTTTACCTATGTATTTCTATACCATTACAAAACAAGAAAACTCATACCCCAAGATAACAACAGGAAAAAAGCGATTACTTTGAGAGGGACATGCTTGCTCTTACATGACTTTAGAAGAAACTAACTAACTGGATAGGAGGAAAGGGTATGAAAGATAAGGGAGATGCCATTAAAACAAAATCCATGTATTAGGAAACTGTCAACTTTGAAAGCAGGTAAAAAACAAAACAAAGGTATTCCTTCAGCTCATGGAGAGTTGTCCATCAAAACAAAACTCGTTGGACATTCTTATGATTCAGAACACAAGAATAAAAATTAATACCAATATAGCTGTTTAGTTAATCAGTGGCTTGGATCATTGTCAAAAAGATTTCCAAACTGTCCTATAAAACTTCTCCTGTTTACTTTTAATCTGTTCTTACTTCCTTCTTCTGGAAAAGACCAATTAAAAATACCCCAGAGACTCCTGAGACAGCACAAAAAAACCATTTACACTGCTCTCCAGGACAGGTGTGCATCAATTATCATGGCAGGCCATGAGTGAGACTTTGCTATTGCTATGCTAAACTTAATATATGCACATTTGCAAAGCCAAAGGATATTAATCAATCATGGAGAGTCACTGAGTGCAGCTCAGCAGAACTGCAGACCACAATCTTGCTTTCCTTTGATGCCACTTGGCTGAAATCTCAACTCCAGCAGCACTGTTGTCCATTTGAGACTAGGTTTTGTGAACCTCTGGACAGGCTGAAAATGATATTGTCACACTCCATTATTATTTTCATAGCAGCCATCTCAAAGCTCTAGGAATCAAGTCTGTTTTGCATGCATAAAAGAAAATCCCAAGTCCTGGACAGGTGGGTAGATGGTTATTTCTGGCTGTAATTTTGCTAAGTTTCCAAACTAGTCTTGCTTTAATTAGGAGCTTCTCTACTGAGTTATTTTGATGTTAATAATATATGGCTGCTGCATTCCTTGTACATGTTCCCAAACAGTGATATAAACATTATTAAATCTAATCAGTGTTTATGGAGTATTCCATATGCTACCCGCTGTGAATCTTCTGGAATGTCATTTTGGTGGATAATGCATAAAGAAAGGTTGGTATATACAATGGCATGCATTTGTTCCCTTAGTCAATAATTTTTATGAAAAATTTTCTACAGATGTTCATTGCTTTCAATTTGTATTTGACCGTTTTAAAAATATTTTATTTTTAGACTTCTCTGCAATATATATTTAAATTCACAAAGATTGTATTCCAAATAGTACAATGATGAAGCTTCATTTGACTAAAGAATAAAAATAATGCTTCAAATGCCTTGAATAAAGTAGATTTTGTTAAAAAAAAAAAAAAAAGAAGAAGCCTCCCGGAACTATGCATTAAGAAATACATGGTTAGCAAGAATTTTTAAACACAAGAACCATACTCAAAATGCTTGAAGTAGTGTTAGGAGGAAAAACTAAACAATGTAAGCACTGAATCTTGTCCAAGACACCTGAGTAACTCCCCGTACTAGACTATCGCTGTGTATTACCTGTACTCAGTGCAGTAATTCCCAGTAATGCTAACCAGATGGTACTACGATCCTGAGGATGTACATAGGGGTTTTCGCTTACTGAGTAATGCCATCAAGTATTCTAAGTCTCTGAAGCAGATATGAGTGTGCACTAATCAGGAACAAGAGCAGTCAGAAAAGTTTGCTCGCATATGTACAGTGACAATGTAGGCTTTCTATTTACCTTCTCATTCACTGTTATGTACACAAATAACAATGAGTACCATCTCTGAGGGAGACATTTTCAAGAAAAACAACTTCTAGAGAATCTTCCCAGCAATTTCATGAAAGTGGCTGAGATTAGCACTGCTGAAGAGAGAATTACAGAAAGAGTTGATCAACACTGTTTTCCCCTTGGCATTGCAATAACAACAGTTTTAAGCTAAACAAACATTGTTTTACTGCTCCATATACAGGTTCTTCCGAATTTCTCACGCCTTTGTGTTTGAGTGCAGACTATCAGACTATATCCATGAGATTAGACAATAAAAAACAATTGGGGTGCCATCAGTGAAAACTGCAAGAGTTTAAAAGTAAAAATCCTCTTGCAAAACATGTTTTAAAAGTTTATTCTTTGACTATTCTATCATATCTGCTTTAAATGTGGGGTTGAGTCTTCTGTCATTTCACTGGTCTTATGCTGCTTTCCATCTACCTGAAAGGCAGGCAGTGCATTGTATAGCCAATGAAAGAATTTTCTATGAAATGACAGTGTACTTGGTACTGGAAAATATTAAGCAGGACATCTGAGTTTTAGTTACATGAGGCAGTTAGTTGCTCCTTTGACTTTAGCATCCTAGAGAATTAAACAAGGCACTCTTTGGCATGAAATCCACAACAGCCCTGCATCAGATTTGCCAGACCCACTGGCAGAAGTGCGACTTTCACTGAAGTATTGGAATTATATTAAAAGTATCTGCTATCTATTCAAATATGCTTTAATCAAAACAGAACCACCTTTATGGACCAAAGAATAACTATTTCCCTTGAAGTTGATTATTAACAGAATCAACAATATTGGAAACCTATTGCAAGCCAATTTAGGAATTAAGATCAACAAGTTGCTTGGGTTAGCCTGTAAACAGCCTGTGTTTTCAGAGCTTGCTTTTTAAGAACAGGGAATAATTTAAGAATTAAATGTCAAAAGATTTCAATTTCCATGGATCTGTCAAAGGTTAGTGCAAACATTAAACTTGCAAAAACACTTTTTGCTCTTAACCTACTTTTTAGTAAGAAAGAAAATCTTAATGTGCCACCTCTAATCTTAAATTGTGAATTCTAAGTTTTTATATAAAAGGGTACTTTTTTATATTTTGGGGAAAAATCCAATCAACATCAGTAGATGCAACTGACTTCCAGCTCTCTCCAAAACTGTGTATATTAAACTGGTGGCAAACAGTGAGCTCTGGTTTGCCAGTGCTGTCTTTCTGTATGCCTTCAGGCACACACATGTAATTTTGTGCTTCAAGGAGTTAGTGTTTCATAAAAACAGAGATGAGCACTTTATAAAACATATTCCAGTGCCCTCTGGAAGTAATTAAAAATATAGCCCTTCCCTGTACTCATTCCCTTTCCTTTTGGCATTGCCTTTTCTATTTCCTATGTTCAGCTTCCCCTTTAACACAGAATTATTTGACTTCTTTTTCTGTTTTAACACAAGGAAACATATCTGTAAAATTCACAAAACTTGCTAAGAATGATATTACTAGGGTTCTAAATACATTTTTACAAATTTATCTCAACCCTAACATGAATAAGCTTAGAACATTGGCTCCAACACACAATCCCTGTAGACTATTTTCTGTCCCGAAAGTGTGCTATAATTGTCTTCAAAGCAGTCTCCAAAGCGAAAAGGGAAACGGCACATTTTCATTAAATACAATGGGACATGTGTAAGAAATACATTACAATTTAATTACAACTAAATCTTTGACTCTACTATTGTGGACTTTACATTTGATGCCAACATTTGTTCCTTTAAATTCTTCAGTGATTGAGTTTCAGAATTAGGTCACTTGTAAATATAGTTTAAAGGTATAAATGAATATCTCTTGTGTATGATTGTGCCTAAAATTCAAACAAATCCAAATGTGAATTTCAATCATGACTGGATGGCAATTTTAAAGCTCTAGCCTGAGGTCATTTAAAAACAGATGATTGTACATAAATACACATGCATGTATGTATGTAAATTCACCTAACTTATGTTACTTCTTACTTTGCAAACATAATTTCCTGAATGCAAAAAAAGGAAAGTCACATTATTTTAATAACACCTTTTATTGCATAGTCAAAGGGCTATGATAATGTCCCTGTCACCTGCTATCTGAATTATTTCAGAATCTTAATACATTGTGGTGCTGTGGCACATGATATACTTGATTCTGACATGTTCAAAATGATCCATATTAAGAAGTTCCACAACATACTTTATCCCTAAATTTCTTTGCATATAGCTACAAATGTAACCCTAGCTCCCTAGAACATAATATGATTCAGAGGTTAATTCTTCATGTAGCTCTCTCTCTTCCAGTATGCAGTTATTACAGAACTGCATAATGTTACTCTAAATGTTTCAGCTTAGATAATGTGCTCTTATTCAGTCATCTTACAAATGATGTCATAAAGGATAAATGACAACCAGAATGAAATCATAACTACTAAATGAATTAGTAATAAAGTCTCTACTAATATCATCTGAAATTAAAGATATAGCTTTTAATGAAAATAATTTTTATACTTTTCTTTTTATTCTTTCTATGTTCAACATAATGCTATCTTTTCCAAGTAAAAGGAAAGACTGTTTGACTCAGCTTTTAATATTAGAAACCATTCAAAAGCTTTAATGTGAGAAATCTTCCCCCCAAATTTATCTACTACATTATAACCTCAACTTGACAGATTAATTTTGAGGGTAACCAGATTGTTCCACATGACTGGGATGGTCCCGGTTTTAGCAACAGAAGTCCTATGTCTGTGGAAACCCTCTGGTAAAACCTGCAAAGGTAGTTAATTTAAAGGTAGCACTCAAACATATGATCCCTTCAGGCTGTTTAACCATGTATGTCCTGGATATTTTATAAAGCAAATAAGTAGACTTGATTGGTTAGGAGTTACTATGTCTAGCAGTAGAAAAAATAACCTTCAAAGATTTTTCGATTGCATTTATACTATCCTGTACTTCTTACACGAACATCAACTCACTGACTACTCAACACCATGCACAGCAAAAGCATTAGTTGTTCTTGAAGGAATATTATGAGAATTTTACATTAGAAACACTTTAAAAATCTGATGTACCACAAAAGAGTTAAATGCATCCAAATTTAGAATGGAGGGAAAGACTGTTTTTCAGGCTTCATTAACCCAAATTTCAAGGACAATACATTTGAAAGTTTTTATTTGCAGAACTGTAATGGGAAGTATTAGGAGTAGCTGGAGAGAAAAGTACATTTCTTATCTATCTGCAGAATCTGGAGATTCTTCAAATGGACAGAATAGTAGATAATTACTGCTCCCTTCAGACACACTTATGCACATGAAGAGAAGTACTACATTGCATTCTTACACAATTGTAAAATATCATATTCCACAATTCTATTAATTTCCCATGAGAACTATTAGTCAAAAATCCACTTTCACAAAAGCCTCATATCTCTAAGACTAAGTTCAATGTGGTTTGGTTAATGCTGAGATTTCTCCCATCAAATCAGTACATGAAATTTAACATCTAAGTGATTCAACTTAAATTATCATCAGGCAATAGCAAGCAAAAGAGCAAGGTCTGTTGATAATCAACTAAAATATACGAGCAATCACTCAGAAGGAAGGGAAATTATATCACATTTTAAGCCTAAATTTTACCTTTCATTCCCCAGACAAAATAAAGTGAGGTATTTTTTTTTTTTTAGAATGTCCTAGTACCTGCAGAACACTTCTTATTTCAAAGCATTCTTAACAAGGTTGAGTTTGAAAAAGTTAAACTCAAGAAGTACTATTAACAATGTGCTGGACTGAAAAACTTACTTTGCAATCAGAAAAGCAGTGATTGTGCCAAAAAAACAAATGATAACATTTTAACATTTCCAGTGTTCACCTGCTTTAGTTTATTTTTTACAGACTATACCCAGAATGTGCACAGTAATCCATCTGGTTCAAGCTAAACATAAAGTCATCCTGAGCTTTCAGAAAATAATAGAAGCATTACAATAGTCATCATGCAATTCATATTCTAAGCAATTTGCTTTCTCATCTTACCTAGACACCCTGCACTGGTTTCTATTACCCTTCTGTTTCACTTCGTGCTGTTCCTATTATGGAAGCTGGTACACATCTAACTTTTTCATTTGGCATGGACCCCAATACGTAAACACATTTGCCCCAACTACAGAAGAGTGGTGAAGAATTTGTTCAAGACAAATAGAAACCCAGAGGGAAACTAGACAACTTGTCAAAACACATTTTTCCCTTAATGTGTAAATCAAGTCTATCTAAATAGAGTTTGGGGTACAGAAAAACAGAACTTGACTGTCTCCCTTTATCAAATCACCTGCAGTCCCCTATTCCTATTTCACTGGCTTCGTTTGCTTTTGTAAATTAGAGGGTTTAGAAACGAGAGAGAACAAAGAGGAAAGAGAAAAATGGAAGAGGAAGAGAGATAGGATAATGACAACTATTTTTCTTAAATATGAAATGGTAATATTTCTGTGGCAAAGTAGGGTAAATGGATGAGGTGGTTCAGGGTTGTTAAGGGAATCAGCTCGAGGAAGGGCATTGACTATCCAAAGGACTGAAAGTGGTGGCAGACAGATTTCCAAATTATAGAAAAAGACTACACAAAGGTAATGAAAATGTTTGCCCATTTTGTTAATGACCAGAAATAAATGCATATATATATATATATATAGAGAGAGAGAGAGAGATGATTTAAAGGATGCCAGATATAACCCTTTACAAAAACCAAACGAAGAGACTTAAAATAGACACATTTTAAAGCAGTAGCATTTCTTAATAAATACGCGAAGCTATTTTTCCAAAGATTTTTTTTAAGCTTATTTATTTACCTATCCGTCTTAATGGCAGATTGAAGAGAGGGAAACACAGAGATGGAGAGATCTTTCATCTGCTGGCTCATTCTTCCCAATGTCAAGAACAATCAGGAATAGGCCAGGACAAAGTATGGACAAGAAATTCCATCTGGGTCTTCTCATGAGTGACAGAGACCCACACTTGGGTTATTTCCTGCTGCTTTTCTAGGTATATTAACAGGGAGCTGGACTGAAAGCAGAGCATCTGGGACTCAAAGTGTCACTCTGCTCTAGTATGAATTCCAGCATCAGAGGCATCAGCATAATCTCCCATATCACAATGCCAGCCCCTTCCCAATATTTTAAAGTTATATCAACAATATAAGAAGGAGTTTAATATAACATCTATGCTTGCGATTTATTAGGAAACGTCAATCATCCAGTACAACAGATATTGTGTACGTGTTTGTCATTTTTGTCCTCACCACTGGGAGATACATGTAGGGAGCTTGCAATCATGGACAAGATATAAATCATCTAAAGACAAAACCAAAATTTCAACTGTGATTTTTTTTTCTCCAAAGTTTGTGTTCCTTTTACTAAAGCTGTGGTTCAAAATGGTTTTAAAACACCAAATAGGAGCCAACGCAATGGCTCAATTGGCTAATTTTCTGCCTGAAAACACTGGCATCCCATATGGGTACTGATTTGTGTCTCACCTTTTCAGTTTCCCATCCAGCTCTCTGCTCATGACCTGGGGAAGCAGCAGAGGATGGTTCAAGTCCTTGGGACTCTGTACCCAAATGTGAGATCAGAAGAAGCTCCCAGATCCTAGCTTCAGATCAGCTGAGCTCCAGCCTTTATGGCCACTTTGGAAGTGAAACAGCAGGTAGAAGACGCTTCTCTCTGTCTCTCCTTATCTCTGTGATTCTGCATTTACAATGAAAAGATATAAACTTAAAAAAAAAAATCAAACAAATGTCTTCAAAAAAGAATTAACATTTTGTTTCCATAAAGTCTTATTCCAATCCCAATTTATATATTTATTTATTAATTAATATGCATTAATATATAAATACCTTTCTTATATATATATATATATATATGTATATAAAGAAAGAGGAGCAAATCTTGTTAATTATGGCATGGTGGTTTAAGGAGGTTCCTGGAATGCCAGTATTCCACATGGCTACCAGTTTACTTTCCAGCCACTCCAACTTCCAATCTAGCTCTCTGTTAGTAGCCTGCAAAAATTAATGGAAGATAGTCCGAGTGTTTGAATTTTTTCCTCTGCATAGGAGAGCTGAAAGGAGCCCCTGGCTCCTGGCTTTACCCAGATGCAGCCCTGATTGTTGCAGTAATCTAGAGAGTAAGCCAGTGGACAGAATATTAATACCAATATCTCTCACTTTATCTCACTCTCTCTCTCTCTCTCCTTTTGCCCTTACCTCTTCCCTGGAGCTAATCTGTACATGTAAGAGAATAGGGGGATGGGGTAGAGGGAGCATGATTCCCATCCCATGAGCACACTTTGCATGCGTCTTGATAAAAATCTCTTTGGCATCTCAGAGTATACTTTGGGCAATGATTGCATTTCATCCTGAAATCCTACTGACTTCTATTCACATCTCAATCACCAGTAGGAACAGGATTTAAAATACAAATCTTTGTTACACATCCTGTCTTACAGTACTTGCTTTCTATATTTGTTTTGTCAGTTAGTGAGTCTTTAAGTGCAAAGGGAAGAATTAGCATTTAATAAAAAAAAAACCCTCTAAAACATACTAAGTTGTTTTAAATAAAACTAAGCCTGTTAAAGGTATGTTTCTTTAATAAGGAAAGTATATTACTTTTGCAATCCCTTCTTATCTCCCACAAGTATGTCTGAGGGGGGGAGATGTTAGAGATGTTCACTAATTCTGCTTCTAAGGATTGTTCAACAGCAAGATTTCTCAGCAATAAAAACCAAGCCTGCTTTCCAGTGAACTGGGGCACCGCTTACACTCACACACAATGTGTTATCTTGAAAATAGTAGCCTGAACAAATAGCTCTTATGTTTTCTAAATTGTGACAAACTGAATGACTCATTTAAGGATTTCTCTAAATTCTCTAACACCTTTTCAACCAAATTCTATTTTTCCTTCATAAATTCAAATGCAGAAGAAAAAACTCAGCTGCTAGAATATATAAAGACATAAATCACCCAGATTGCAAGTCAGGCAAAAAGATAAAGTCACAGTAAGCGGATAGATTTTTATCTTTAATTCATTCTGAGCAAATATTTTGACCTCCAATTAAAAATATGTTTTCAGCAGTCTTGGCAAAAAGCTATCAGTATTTGCTAATTGTTTCTTTGAATGCAACTCAATCCTACAAAGTTTCCACAATCTATATTTTGCTGCGATTAATACATTTCATATCTTAGTACAATTAAATAATACTTTGTCTAGTGTCTTATTGTCACTTTAAATGAATATACACAAAGAGTTTTCAAAATAGTCACGGATTGCCTAGCGTTAAGGCACTTGAGTTAAGTAGTCTCCTGTAACACTGGCATCCCATATGAGCACTGTTTTGAATCCCAGAGGCTCTGCTTCCAATCTATCTTCCTGCTAATGTGCCCGGGAAAACAGTAGAAGATGGGCCAATTTCTTGGCCCTGACAGACATGTGGGACATCTGGATGGAGTTATAAATTGTTGTGTTTGGCATGGTTCAAATGCAGTCACAGCAATCACTAAGGGAGTAAACCGGTGGATGGGAGATCTCTTTTTCTGTGTAACTCTGCTTTTTAAATAAATAAATAAATAAATGTGTGTTTTTGAAAAGGCTCAGAGAAAATGTATATTATAGGGAATTATGCATGAATTACAAAAAAAATGTGTACCAAAATAACTTATGTTTTAATTTCCTTTTTCCACAATCTTTTTGAACTACCTTTTTCCAATGTTCCTTATCAAAGCCATTTCGTAGAAAAACATCAACATTAGACCTGGGCATGTATGTTATTCACCTTCACTGCTTCCTGAAAGCAGTCTCATAAAAATGATAAAGCCTTATTGTATCTTGACTTCACAGTTCAATTTTCTACATGTGATCATAGAATATAAAGGCAATGCTTCCAAATCGTATACATCAACATACATTCTAGCTGAATTTTAACTGATATACAGCGACAGGGAGTCATGAAAGAATCTAATAAAACAAAAATGAGTTTAGACAATAAAAGTTGAAGAAATGGGAATTATAAAAAGTATTGAATTCCCATTTTTCATATTTCACTACATAAAAGAGACAAGTAATATGCTGTTTTCATGTGAAGATGACCATAGTGATTCGATATCAATCACTGTAACAGGAGAGCTTGATTATCTTAGTCAGTGAGGTGGATGGATCTAGAGTGAATTGTGCCCATGTGATTTTCTCGTGTCCACTTCTGTCCAGTGGTAAACAGCAGGGAAAGAACTATCTGAATTTAAAAACAAACAAAAAAGACAACAAACAACGAGTAAACCACCTCAGTCAACTAATAATAAAGTAAAGCAGACTAGCCAAGAAAAGTGTACACACAACAAATGCATTGGGATTGTCATTATTCCAATTAACAACAACTCATCCCACCAGGTGCAGAGGTAAAAAGCGAGGTAAAAAGCCACGTGGAGTTTTTTTTTTTTTTAATGTAAATCTCTTTTCACAGTCTGTATATCTTTTCCATCAAAATTATTTCGCAAAATTCTGTTCACTTTCCAAAAAGTCAGAATAATTAGGAATTGTGGTGCTCAGGAATTTAAAGTGGCCAAATATGGGCAATTTCAAACGGTTCACATATTTAGGTATTTGACTATTTTTCAACATTTCTATCAAAAATATCTCGGTGTAACCCATCATTATCTCAAAACTAGATTGCTGAGATAGTTGTTTAAACTATTGCAATTATTTCCTTTCTGGTGTCACTGCTTCTATCTGTCATGCTTATCAGTACATTTTAAAAATAGCAGTGATTTTTATCAATATCCACGTCTGTATATCTCTTTCCCCTGCTCAAAATCTTTCAATGGTTTCTCATCTTTCCTTACAGAGGGAGAAAAATAACAGCAACTACCAAATACAAAGGCAAGCATGTAGAACATCTCAATAAAACAACAACAGAAAGCAAAATCAAACAATGAGAAACCCAATGATAAAATTACAGGATATAATCACTGTGATATTAATCTTAAAAACAAATGGCTTAAACTCTTCAATCAAACCACATAGATAAATGACTGGATCATAAAACAAGTCTTATCTATCTGTTGCACAGAAGAGATATATCTCAAGAACAACAACAACAGCAAAACAAGGAAACTGAAAGTAAAAGGATAGAAAAGGATATCCCAGGCTAATGGAAAGGAAAAATGAGAGGGTGTAGCCATTCTAACATCAGATAATATTTTCACTTCAATATGAAAAGCATTAGAAGAGATGAAGAGGGACACCACATAATTGAGCATAGGATCCATCCACCCAGAAGGAATCACGATAATATATGTATATACACCAAATACCAGGGTACCTAGCTACACAAAACAAATATTAATTGATTTAAAGAGAGAAAAAAGATTCCAATACAATAATAGTAGGGGAAATTAACACCCCACAAAAATTAATGGGCAGTTCATGAGACAGAAACACAAAAAGCAAACAATAGAGCTCAACCAAACAATAGAACAAATAGACTTAATTGATACCTAAAGAACCTTTCATCCTAATGGTACAGGATAATTTTTTTTTTCTTCTCAGTACAGGATTGATCACATAACAGCATCGAATTTTCCAGGATTGATTACATGAATCAATAATAATTCTCAGAAAATTAAAAAAAAATTTGAAATCATACCATGCATCTTCTCAGATCATCATGGAATGAAACTAGAGACTAATAGGCCAAAATACCCCAGAAGACATGCAAATACTTGGAGACTGAACAATAATGCTGCTAAATGACCAATGGGCTATACAAGAAATCAAAGAGGAAGTTAAAAAGTTATTTGAAACGATTTAAGGCATGAACACAACATGTGAAAACATGTGGAACACAGTCAAGAGGTAATGTTAAAGGGAAAGTTTATTTCAATTAATGCCTATGTCATGAAACTAGAAAGACAGCAGGTAAAAAGGCTAACCATACATCTCAAGGAAGTAAAAAAGCAACAGCAAAATAATCTCAAGAATAGCAGAAAAAAAGAAATAATCAAAATAAGGGAGGATGAATAAATGATGAACTCCCAATGAACTGCTAAATATATCTTGACAACCATTGCCTATACCTACAGTGTCAGGATACACTTCAACTGCAAAATGATGGACTTGTGACTTTCTGAAGGACTATACTACTGTTATAAAATAGGAGAAATCAGGTTGTCGTCTACGGCCATACCACCCTGAATGCGCCTGATCTAGGAGAAATCAGTGGGGAGTAGTAAATTAGGGAAGGAGAGAGGAGAAATTCCTGGGCCCATGGAAGTGTGTCAAAAAAAATTTTTTTATTAAAGATTTATTCATTTTATTACAGCCAGATATACACAGAGGAGGAGAAACAGAGAGGAAGATCTTCCCTCCGATGTTTCACTCCCCAAGTGACCACAATGGGCCGATGCCAGGAACCAGGAACCTCTTCCGGGTCTCCCACGTGGGTGCAGGGTCCCAATGCATTAGGCCATCGTCAACTGCTTTCCCTGGCCACAAGCAGGGAGCTGGATGGGAAGTGGAGCTGCCGGGATTAGAACCGGCACCCATATGGGATCCCGGGGCTTTCAAGGTGAGGACTTTAGCTGCTAGGCCACACCGCCGGGCCCAAAAAAAATTTTTTTAAGTTACAAAAGGGGGGGTGTCATGAATAGCCAATGGCTAAACCCTCACCTTGCACCTGCCAGGATCCTATAGGGGTGTGAGTTGCGCCCCAGTTGATTCATGTCCCATCCAGCTCACTGCTAGTAGCGGATGCCACAATTACTTTAGACACTATACCTGCATGGGAGATGCAGAAAAAGCTCCTAACACCTGGCTTCAGATTAACCCAACTCTGACCATTGTGGCCATCTGAAAAGAGAACCAGCAGATGGAAGTTCTTTCTCTGTTTCTGCTTCTTTCTGCAAATCTGCCTTTTCAGGAAAATAAAGAACAAATTTAAAATTTAAAAAACAGTTACCAAAAAAAAAAAAGAAGAAATCGGAGAAAATAAATATTGTATTCTATTGGGCAAAACAAAACCAAAAAAAAAAAAAAAAAAAGAAAGAAAGAAAGAAAAAAGCAAGGCAAGAAATAAATCAAATAGAGACAGAAAGATCCACACACAAGTGCAATGAATCAAAGAGCTATTTTTTTATAAAAATCAGAAAAAGATTCTCCATTAGCCAAACTAATCAAAAAAGAAGGGACAAGATACAAATCAATTGAATCAGAGATAAAAAGGAAATAAAACAATGGAAACTTCAGACATAAAAAAATCAGGAAATATTACAAGCAAGTATACACCAACAAATTGGACAACCTAGAAAAAATGGATAAATTTCTGGACAAACATAAGTTAGCGAAACTGAACCAACAGTTAATTCAAAAATATCAATAGATTTATAACCGGATGGAGGTTGAATCAATACAGGTACAGAAAGAGAAAAAAACAATTAATGGAATAGAACAGATACCCCAGAATTGAAACACACATCTATAGCTAACTTATGTTAGCTACTTATTATACTGAAAATAATCCACGAGAAAAATCTGATCTCTTCAACAAATGTTGTTGAGATTAACTGGATAGCAGCCTGAAGAAATAAGAAGCAATACTCTCACCTGTTGCCTTATAGAAAAATCAGCTCTAAATGGATCAAGGACCTAAATCTGCAAGTAGAATTCATGAAACTATTGGAGGAAAACATAGAAGCACTCTTCAAGATATAGGCATTGGTAAAGACTTTTAAGAAATTCACCTAAAGCACAGGCAGTCAAAGCAAAAGTGGGACTACATCACATTAAGATGCTTCTGTACAGCAAAGGAAAGGACTGGCAAAGTGAAGAAGCAATCAAAAGAATGGGAGAAAATCTGCATACTCTAACACCAATAGGAGACTAATATTCAGGATTTACAATGCTTCAGAAACTCAGCCACAGCAAGACAAGCAGCCCCGTGAAGAAATGGGTGAAGGAAATGAACAGACATTTTTGAAAAGAACAAATTTAAATGGTTAATAATTACACACATGGAAAAATTCTCAGATTCTCTCTATATTAGGGAAATGTAAACAAAAACTACTTTGAAGTTGCACCTAACTCCAGTGAAATTGGCCTACATTCAGAACTCTACTAACAAACAACACCTGCTAGAGTGGATGTTGGTGGGAGTGTAGACTAATGTAGTCAATATGGAAGTTAGTATGGAGAGTGCTAAGAGAACTGAATATTGATCTGCCATATGACCCAGCAATTCCACTCCTGGAAATAAATCCAAAGAAGTGAAATCTGAATATGGCAAAGTACTCTCCAACCTTATATCTATAGCAGCACAATCAACAATAGTGAAAATATGGAAAAAAATTCAGATGCACATTGAAAGAGGACTGGACAAATAAACTGGTACATGTATTCCATGAAATACTACTCAGCAATTTAAAAGGAATGGAATTCTACCATTTTCAACAAAATGGCTACAATGCTGAGCGAAATAAGTCAAACCCAAAAGGACAAATATCATATGTTGTCTCTGATATATGGCGTCCTTCATGCAAAATACAAAATAGCTGTATAAGTAAATATGTATATACATATATTCATCTTAGAGGAATTGTATAATTGAGATTAGCATACTGAGAAGTGAAGACACTTTGCAGTATGTATGTATTTCTACTCTCAAATAAATGATGGACTCCCAAAGAAACTATTAAATATATCTTGACAATAGGATGTTGGACTTCTTACCACTGTCTTTATCTACAATGTCATGATACACTTAGAATGTCGGACTTGTGACTGTTCCTGAAGGTCATAAGATGGGACAAACTGTGTGAAGGGGGATCAGGGGTCGAGGGGGGATCCCTGTGCCTATGGAACCGTATCATGAACAATATTCATAAAAAGGGAAATAGAATTAACATTTATTGAATATCTGTAAAAGGGAAAACTTAAGTCCTTATTATTACCTATTATGTCCTACATCCTTAGGAAGGTACAACTCCCTACCTTATGACTTTTCTGATATTATCTTCTAATATACCTCCCATCCCCACCAATTCACTCTGTTTTAGACAGTTCAACTTCCTTACTTTTGGTGAAACACAATAGGTATGCAATTTTGCCTCAAAGGCAAAAAAGGGCCGTTTGTACTTGCTGTTTTTTTCCCCTTGGTATACTCTTTCAGTATTGGGACAACTTAACTTCCTTTTGGTCCTATTCAGAAGTAAGCATGTTAATAAGTCTTTCCCTTGCTACTTCATCTTTTTTTAAGATTTATTTATTTTTATTGGGAAGGCAGATATACAGAGAGGCGGAGAGACAGAGAGGAAGGTCTTCCATCCGATGATTCACTCCCCAAGTGACCACAATGGCCAGTGCTGCGCTGATCCGAAGATGGGAACTAGGAACGTCTTCTAGGTCTCCCACATGGGTACAGGGTCCCAAAGCTTTGGGCCGTCCTCGACTGCTTTCCCAGGCCACAAGCAGGGAGCTGGATGGGAAGTGGAGCTGCTGGGATTAGAACCGGTGCCCATATGGGATCCCGGTGCATTCAAGGCGAGGACTTTCAGCCACTAGGCCATGCCGCCAGGCCCGCTACTTCACCTTAACCAACTCCTTTTTTCTTGCTTTTTCTCTCCATAGCACTTTATCAAACTTCTTCCACAGTTTGTAATATCATGACTTTATCTATTCTTCCTTACTGGTACTTAAGCTCCAGGAAAGAAGACATTTTTATTGGATGTGCATACTGAGGTGTTCAGATATTAGAACAGTGTCTAGTACATTAGGAGGCACTCAATTTTTTTTTTCAGAATGAAGGAATATGTCTCAAGAATTCAGTTGATCAGTGGGTGGATTCACTCTTTATTCTATTCTCCATTTCTCATTCATGCTTTTTCTTAGTGGACATCTTGTCCCTTTGCAACAATAATGCCAGAAAGGCACAGATAAAGTAGTATAATGTAAGTTGCTTTATATTTTCTTTGTCATTCTCCAGGAATGGAACACTAACATTCCGTTTAGTTCTTCCCGTCCCCTCCCCTCCCCTCTGCTCTCCTTTCTCCTCCCCTGCCTTTCCTTCCCTTTACATTTCCCACTTTGCCCTTTCCACTCTGCCTTTCTCCTTCAAGAAGATCATGATTATTTAGTAACTTTCTTGTTAAGAGTAGAAATAATTCTATTAGAGGAAATATGTCTTTTACACTTTTACTTCACCATACTCAAGTCTATGAAAATGTTTCCTAGTCCTATTCTGAAATAGTTTTCTCTCTCAAAGACCCAACTAGATTTTTCACAAGTGGAGATGAAAACTTAAATTACTCTGTTCTATGTTTTATATTACATAATTCTGTCATCTATGAAAATAGTTCAGAACTGACCAGTATCTAAATATAGTATTTTCTTTATAGATATAAGAAAAATTGCTGGCAAAGATTTTGATAGCTATAAGAAAGCTAGAAAATACAGTTCTTGAAATGTTATTTATAAAACATTTTCTATGGCAACACTAGCAAAACAAATCATTTAAAAAGTCTAACTACATTCCTTTTAGTTATCTTATTGCTAAAGTTCACTAAGCATCAGGAAATAATATGTATGTTAGATGTTGCATTATATTTTAAGCCTTAGAACATACCAATGAAAAGTGGAGTTATAAAAAAGAAATTAAAATTAGCAAGTCACTGGTCAAAGAAATTTTTGAACACAAAAGCTTGCTCGCAAAAAGTTTTGTAAAAAAAAAAAAAAAATATGACCTATAGGCTTCACACAAGTAAAGGAAAAAATCAAGTATAGCATGCAAACCAAAGTGGTGGGATTTGAGTGGTTTCTCGCTGTCAAATACTACTGACCTCAATAAACACATTGTTGGAAGAATCTTGAAAGGAAAATGAGTCATGGTTTGTATCTAAGACAGGAGAAGGATAAGCAGTAATGAAATGCTGCTTCATTTACTTAGATAATTATGTGATTTATTCCTACCTACCTCATCCTAGGTCTTCGCAACTTTGTACCAAACAGTATGATTTTTAAACATTGCCAGAAAGCATCTCTAACTAATTTGTATTGATAGTAATGATACTATTTGAAAATACTTCTTAATACCAGAGGTCTACTGAAAAAGTAGATGACAATGGTGTCTCTGAGACTCAATGGTTAAGTTTGGAGAATCTATATAGTCTGTTTTTTGAACCATCTGTCAGCACTATTCTAGCACCAGATCTCTAGAAGGTAGGAACAGAACACCAACAGAAATAACCAGCCACTCAGGGAGGTAGAGTCATGCCAATCTATTCTAGGATGACTTTCTTTCTTTTTTTCATTTCTTTTCTTTTCCTTTTCCTTTCTTTTCTTTTTTCCTTCCTTTTCTTTCTTTTAAAATAGATTTTTTTTTTTAATTTTTGATGATTTTTAAATAGTTGATTCGGGTGATAAGGGTCAAGGGCTACTGGAAGATGGGTGAGACTGTTATTTCCACATTCTCTTTTTTTCTTTCCTGTATCTGGGGGAAGAGATGAGATTAAGGGAGAAGCCACGCCCAGCCTCCCAAACGCCTCTGCACCCTGGGATGGAGGACAGTGACCTGTCACCACC
The DNA here is from genome assembly GCF_030435755.1 of Ochotona princeps. Classification (NCBI taxonomy): domain Eukaryota; kingdom Metazoa; phylum Chordata; class Mammalia; order Lagomorpha; family Ochotonidae; genus Ochotona; species Ochotona princeps. The sequence continues at coordinate 62,621,867 of NC_080865.1, read as the reverse complement.
CAGGGTCCCTGATGTGGGGCATGCTCCGAGGGTCCCACTCAAGAGGTTTTGATAGCTCAATAGTTCTGAATTACTGCCAACCTCACCATTTCAAACACGATGAAATCTCTCCAGAATCCACTGGTTGACATAGTACACCTTAGAGTCTCCGTTTATCCTGATATTCAGTCAACACTTAGCTGGGGTAGTTGATCAATTTGTTTTGTCCTCCATCCTCTGTTATAATACCAGGTGTCCTCTTCAGACTTCAATGTATTGCCATATCATCCATGAGCATCTGGATATGCTGTCCATTGCTCCATCTAAGCTGCTGAGGAGGCCCAGCTCTGACGCATGCGTTCCATGGTCAGAACATGAAACCTGCAATTCTCTCCATAACTGGGTTATGTGTCCAGCAGTTCAGTTGGGTGGATTCCCAAAGAAACTTCATCCTAGGTGACCCCAGATCTGATTCTTGTGTGTGTTAGCCAATACAGGCTCCAGCACAGTCTGTTGCCCCAATCAGCTTATGCACATATAGATGGTTGCAATTTCTGGGTAAGTTCTGTCTCCAGCCCTGTCTTCTACACAAACAATGAGTGCTGGAGCCCAGCTCTATCATGGCCACTTCACACTTGGCCCTCATGCAAACCAGTGGGAGCAGCCACCTAGTTGGAGCGATCCCAATAAACCCTGCAAGGCCTGCCCCCTCCCCTGGTTCCCGTGCTTATCAATATGTACAGCAGACTGGTCCAGTCTGTTCCACATCCCATTAAGCTCTCATATATGTCAATGGGTATTGAAGCCTGCTTGAACCCAACCAGCCCCACTATCCAGTCCACAAACATGCCAGTGGGTGCCAGTCTGTCTAATCATGCCTGCCCCAGTCCTGATTCTCATGTTCACCAACTGGATTTGCAACCCAAGTAGGTGCCCACTCCCACTCCAGGATCTTCTTCTCTCTAGGTGATTCTGCAGCTTAACTTGACAAGATTTGCCTCCCGTGACAGAATCTGCCAGCTAATGCTGTGGCAAAGCCCAATCAACCCACACCCACTCTGACTTATGCATGCACCAGTAGGAACAGTCTACCTAGACTGGCTTTCCCCTGATCCAGCTCATATGAGGCCAAAAGTTGTTGTAGCCCCTGCTCGGCCTGGTCTGCCCCCATCCCAGCTCTCATGCTCACCGGTCGGGAGTGGCGGTCCAGCAGGGGAGTCCAACACAGCCTCCCCTACTCGGTTAACTCCCTACCCCCTTTGGTCTCACGTGTCTCATTGACTTCTGTGGCCCAGTCTGGCATGGACTACCTTACCTTAGCATTTGCCAGTGGGTGCTATAGCCTGTCTGGGACTGCCCCACCCCCAATTCCAGCCCATGCTGTTGGAGGCTACAGCCAAACTCAGCCCAGGCAATTCCCATTTCTGGCTCTCATGTAAACTGGCTTGTGTTATGGTCCAACCAGGCCTGACCCACACTCCATTCTGGTGCTTGGAGTTGCTAGTGGTGATATGAACTGGTCCAGACTGCTTCGCCCTTGACCTGAGCCAAATATATGCTTGTGTACCATTCCCTGGTCTGGTTTGGGCTGCTCCATATCATGTTAGAACAACCCTTTCTTATGGCTAACAGTGTACACTAATGAAGTTAAACAACTGATATGTGTACTCTTTTCTACTCAGAATGAATCTTAAATCTATAAACGCTTGTTAAATATCATACAAAATAAGAAAAAAAACCATTTCTATGTCTTAAAAAATCTCCTCAGGCAGGATCTGTTGCACATAAGTCACACATAACTATAATCTTCCTCCAATCAAGCGATAATTCAGTCTCAAACTTTTACCTTTCCAGGGCAAGTGTTCTATACCTGAAAGACAATCTTAGTGATTGAGCAGCAGCTTTTTCTTCCTTCATGTCTGGCCCCTGACACTGAGGTCCTATCTCTAAACCTTATTTACACATATAATATAGAAGCTTGTTCCTTAGGTATTCAAGATTCTAATGAATTTGTTCACAATCAATGATATATATTGTACCATTCCATTCACAATTCATAGCTCATTCAGTAATCCAGTTAAATGTAGCAATACACTGCCATATAAAGACTCAGATTTCTCCATTTTTCAGCTTTTGTTAGCTGTACTTTTCTTATGAAGATCTTATCTCTATTTCTGCTTCAGATACAAAATGGGAAACCAGTTCCTTGGAGATAGATGACAAAGTTCCAAATCAAGTATTTAACTATCATAAGTGATTTCATGAAGCTAAGTAGGAAAAACAACATAAAAGACAAAAAAATCCACATGGGGGAGTTATCTGGTGCAGCATTTAAAATATTTTATGGGATATCTACATTACATATCTGAGTTCCTGGGTTTGAGTCCCTGATCAACTCCCAATTTCAGCTTCCTGCTAACGTATATAACCTGGGAGGCAGCAAATGATGTTTCATATAGTTGGTTTCCTGTCTCCTGGGAGATGTAGAGTGCGTTCTGATCTCCTAGCTATAGTCCAGTCTAGATTCAGGTGGTGTGTGCTATTGGAAAGTAAACCAGTAGAAGGACATGTGCTCATAAGCATCTACAGGAAAGGACACTAGACAGTCATGTGGAGGGGGACAGGAGAAAAAAAAACCTGATCAGTAGGAAAACAGAGAAAAAGATACTGGTCCAGGAAACTGGGCATTTATTCTGCTTGCTTTTGTCTGCAATGCCGTTTGGTTCCACAACAAGGAAAGCCCAGTGGTTGTAAATTCCCAATAAATGGCAATCTCTTTAGATTGTGGAAATTCTTTTTGAATGGTATTGATGGATGCTTGCTGAGAAATATCAGTAGCACAGCAAGATTTCAGGTTCTCAGATCTCGTGACAGATTACAGTGAAGGACAGGAAGTCAGTTCCTATCTATTACCATCCCACAACCCTCCCCTTGCCTGCCACCAATTCTCTGCCTCCTGAAGAAACCCTGGGAGCCAAAGAGAGCTATGCCAAATTTCTGATGTCTGTACTTCTGCCCGCCCTTCTTGCCACATGGTGCATCTTTGGTGAATTCAATTGGAAACAACTTCTAACCTGAGAAAGAGCACAAGGGAGAGAAGAATGCAAGAGGAAATTGATGGGTTGGGTTTGTTTCCAATGTGTGACTGATGAAAAATGCCTTCAGTGCCTTTGCTAGAATAACACACATTAATGACACAAGATTTACTTGCATTTTGCCCCCCTCCTTTCTTCAGATATTATTCAAACTTGCTCAGTTTATTTTACAAACTTCAGTGGATAGCCAGAAAATTCAAAATGCCATGGAAAGGCCCAGCATAGTAGTACTTGCCTTGCATGCATGGGGTCCCATATGGGCACCAGTTTGTGTCCCAGCTGCCCCACTTCCCATCCATCACTGTGCTTGTGGCCTGGGACAGCAGTAGAGGATGGCCCATAGCCTTAGGACCCTGCACCTGCATGGGAGACCCAGAAAACAGCTCCTGGATCCTAGGTTCGGATTGACTCAGATACAGCCATTGTAGCCATTTGGGGAGTGAATCAACAGATGAAAGATCTTTCTCTATATCTCTCCCTCTCTATAAATTTGCCTTTCCAATATAAATGAATGAATGAATGAATGAATAAGATGCCATGGAACCTGGGGCTAAATGCAGCTCCAGGGAGATAAACATGACCTAGCACAACTATTTCAACTGCACTAGTGATGACTCCCTGCTTTCTTACCCTCCAGTGTTTTTAATCCTTGTTCTCATTCTGGAATCTCTTAGCTCTTAGTCTTGGCTATGGAATTAGACATTGCCTCAGCTTCATCTTAGGACAGTGACGCCTACTGTCTTTGGATCTTTATAATACTGCAGTGATTCTTGGACCATGTTGAACCTGATGCCCTGCTTGTTTTGCCCATACTAATTTTCATCTCTATCCAACATATAGTTCAACCATGTGGTATTGCTTATGCTGCAATTTATGTTTGAAAGCACATACATGTACACTACCTAAAAGCAACTGTAAAACGCATATAACTATAGATGCTTTAAAAATATTTATTTATTTTTATTGGAAAGGCAGATATACAGAGAGGAGTGACAGAGAGGAAGATCTTCTATCCAATGGTTCACTCCCCAAGCGGCCGCAACGGTTGGAGCTGAGCCAATCCGAAGCCAGGAGCTTCTTCCAGGTCTCCTGGCTGGTGCAGGGTCCCAAGGCCTTGGGCCGTCCTCGACTGCTTTCCCAGGCCACAGGCAGGGAGGTGGATGGGAAGCAGTGCCGCCAGGATTAGAACCAGCGCCCATGTGAGATCCTGGTGCATTCAAGGTGAGGACCCTAACCACTATGCTATTGCACCAAGCCCATAACTATAGATGCTTTTTAATAATGAAAACACAAAGCACACTAATTGAAACATCAAAAAAATATAATTCTACTTTGTCGGTAGCAAAATGCTCACAATACTTCAATGACTATAGCAGCATGCAGCATGCAATTTCTGAAAAGACAGCTTCATGCCAGTGTTTATATGTAACAGCACCCTTTATTAAAAAGGAAACAGCTATTATAACCACAAATCATTGTGACAACAGGAATCATGCTATCCACAAACCCATCAAAATGGAATCAAACATCATAAGATGAATGCTATCATAGAGATATGTACAAGTGCTTTACCCATTTGGGATTCTCTGCTACTTCATTTTGAAACTACAGAACTAGGGCAACTGTTTCTAGCAATATATCTATGTCGTTTTTCTTCAGTGTTATTCTATTCTCAGCAATGGCTCACAGAGAGGTTTAAGTTGTAAAAAGGTTCTTTCTTGATCACAACTTCATTGCAGCTTCATGTTTTAATGCTAGTATTAAAATTATTCAAGTTCAGTTACTTTATTTTCAGATAACTAATTCTTTTGGGGAACCCTTTTAGAATGGCTTAAGTAACTCCCATAACAAATAATGCATTTACAGACAGACAATGCTTGGGTGGTGTTTAGGGTGTATTGGTGCAACTGGACCACATGATCTGAAAGTCACATCTTTTTTATTGATAATAGCTAGGATTACTTTCTTAAATAGCTTTATAACATTCTGAGGTCCTGGGTATATTTAGTATAAGTCATCAGGTTAACTTACAAAGTTGCTAAAAGTCAATGCAAGTGTGTGTTTATTAAGCAGGCAGGTTGAGTATGGGATGCTGGGGAAGACAGCCCTTCCATCTGCAAGTTCACTTTATAAGTGCTTGCAACAGCTGTGGTTAGGCCAGGATGAACCCAGGAGCCTATAACTCAATCTGGATCACTCACATGGGCGTCAGGGACTCAACCACTTGAACTTCTATCGCCATCTCTTACTGCATCAATTATCAAGAAGCTGGAGTCAAGAGTCAAAGCTGTGAACTGAACCCAGGCATTCTGACATGGAATACAGATGTCCTAACTAGAGCACTGATCACTAAATACTACCAATTCACTTAAAAAGCAAGCCTGCTTGATTTTTTTTCTCCCCATAAATATTTCAATAAAGATGTTCTATAAGCAGTAAGTTTTGCTAACAGATTATGTCAGCATTCTATAAGCATTTAAACAACTCTATCCTTGCACACTACATCCATGTCTATGCATACAAGTGTAACTACCTAGATCACCTTTCCCCAAACTGTGTGCTATGCTTGTGATGTTAAAAAGTGTTAAACATAAATACATACCACGGCTAAATAATTTAGGGGAATATTTTATACTATAGTTCATCATATTTACCAGAAGAGTAGCATACTAGATGCTATGAGAAATTCTGTAGTAAATAGGTTAGTCTTTGGTTTAACTTAACATATTCAAAACTCACTTGCTACAGAAAATATCTGAGACTATCTCCATACTTTTAAGGTTTTTTTTTTAGCATTTCATGGAGCAATATTCTGTAGAACACAATTTGAGAGCATTATACTCAATAAATAAATAATATCTCCCATGTATAATTTAAGGTAATTTCAACATCTCAAAACAGAAATATAGCCTAACCTTTTTTTCCCCTTGAGAATTCCAGTTTATCAAGACTGGTATAAAACATTTTCTCAATTTTACAGGACTAAGAAATTGAGGTGGATACTAGAAATTTGTAATGAACTCTCCCTACCGTACAATATACACAAACATACAGTGAGATAGAACGTGTTAGCAACAAAAGCACATGTCTTTAATGCTCCACAATCTAAATTAGGTAGAAAAGCCAAAACAATTGGAAAGCAGATCATCATCCATTGGATGCCAAACCAAATGATTTCTCCTAACTGGTCAAAACACCAAGTAACCAAAACTGAATCCAAAAAATGGTACATGTCTTCTTTCTATATCAAATAAAATCAAAAAAACCAAGTGATCCAAAGATTAGTCACTCCTCACCATGGTGTTGAGGATTTTCCTGCACACCGCCCCAAAGAAAAAATGTTCTGCGCCTTAATTGTCAACAAATGTCTTGTTAGAGTTACAAGCCAGTCTAGATTATCCTAAAATCTGCCAAGATCAGCAAAATTATACTTCAACACAACAAATGGCTAAATACTAAAATGAAATAGACACGAGACAGCTGAATGGTACCTTATAGCCATTTTAAGGTATATAGCAGCCGGTCCTGTATATGAACTAAAATTGAAATGTCAATGAGCTAATCATAGGTTGTGGTTAGGACTTGCTTCTTTTTTTTTTTTTTAACATACTGGTTACTCAAAACCATGTCAATTCCATAATATTGCAAATTGCTGTTGATGTTATATTGGGACTCTTAATTGACTGTGATGATATTATACCAGCTCTAACTTTGGACCAGAGATGGTCTCCCCAAGAAACTGTTCAACCCATCTGGACAATAAGTAGCTGGACTCTATGCTTGGTATACATTTGCAAGGAAAGAATCTTGATTGAATTTGAAGTGTAATACTGCATCAAGGTGGAGGAATCCACCAGGGGGGAGGGGCGTGGGGAGGGGTGGGAGGATTCCCAGAGCCTATGAAACTGTCACATAATGCAAAATAATTAATAAAAAAAATGCCTAGGCAAAAAAAAAAATCAAGTGATCAGCAAATCTGAATAGCAAAAAGATAAGCAGGACTATATGTGACAAGAAAACCAAGGCAAATTGAATTGAAATTTTAATTATGCAAGATGATTTCATGCTGACAGGTTAGGTAAAATATGGAAGATATCTCCCCAATATAATTTTTACTAACTACACTTATACTAGTCATATGCATCAAAAATCAGAGTGTTACATAAGGAGTATACAACAGCCTTTTCTCATCTGGTTTCACGAACTCTATTAATACAGTGAATGTCTAATACTTTCATAAAAGGTTTAGTAAGTGTCTAACAAATTGACTGGAGCATTTGGTTCTATGGCCCATTGTTAAGCTCTATTGATCTTAAGAAATCAGATCAGCAAACTCCCTACTGCTGAAACAGCCAATTTACTATGAGATAAGGAGCTGGTGCAAGAATGTAAATCAGCTGTTACTGTATGGGGTAGGGTAGGGGTGTCACAAAATTCATACTCTCAGTGATCAATTCAGATCTAGTTATATCAAAAAATGTACTACATGTGTCTCTTTATTTCATGATTTTGTTCCTGATGATCTGAGTTAAAATTTTATTTAAACTTTCCAAATATCCCAAGAAAAGTTTTAAATTACCCTTAACATTACCAACATGCTTTGGGCTTTTTCCCTGAAAGTTACCCATTTAAATGGAGTTAGAAGTGGGAACTAAATTCTCAAGAACTTAGTCCTTATATATGGCTCTAAGCATCCTGCTCCAAGTGACTTCGAATATTTTGCTCTTTGTTGCTATAAATAAATAGCTTATAAGCTAAGGTATGGCATATAAGAAGCATTGACTTAATGTGTTATATATGACAAGCATTTAAATGTTTAAACTTTTGTAAAGGGTATAACTCATGCCAAAATGTATATACTATCATTCCTCAATGTCTGCAAGAATTCAGTACCAGACCACTACTTCCTGTCCCACAATTCAGGGGGAGAGGGGCACAGATGCTCAAGTTTTTACATAAAGTAATTGTCATAATATTTGCATATCACCAATGCAATCCTCGCACATACTTTAAATAGTCTTTAGATTATTTATAATGCCTAGTACAATGTACATGCCACGCAAATGGTCATTATGCTACATTGTTTAGGCAGTAATGGTAAGGGAAAAAAATTCACATATGTTTGGTATAGGCCTAATTATTTTATGGAGTATCTTTGGGTTGTGATGTAGCATACATGAATATGGACAGATGACTTATATATGTGTTCTTTATCTGAACACCATAAATACATCACAATTCACTTCAAGTGTATATAAAAACAACTTACTCAGCTACTTCCATTTTCATAATTGTTATGCTATAAATAAATATGGGTCCAGTTTCCTTAATTCTTAGAAATAAGCTAATATATTACAGATTACCAGTAGAGTTTGGCAACTCTGGACATGGTAGAATACATAAACCAGGGTCTGATAAAGATGGGAAGCTTCACTGCATTGTTCTTTGTAACTACATTAATTAGTTACTATAATTACTCATTTCTTTACTAATGGCATACATGTTTCAAAAGTGTACTTTTTTCAATGATAAGAAACAATTTGAAGCTTGACATCTTTACTGTAAGAACACAACCCGTTCAGGGATAGTCCAATTTCTTCAGACTTGTAGGATATGTTCCCTTAATCGTGTACCTAAGCATCAATCTCTGTTATTTACTTGACAGGTTTTTTCCTTCAACAATCCAAATGATAAGAGTTCTGACTAGCATAAATCTTAGTAGTATGTTCTGGAGTGTGACTATCTGTCAGCAAGCAAATGAGTCAACATGCCATTCAAATTCATTATCAATCACAAACTACTTCACCACTGAATAATCTCCTATTCTATATCTAATGAGCTGTTAGCCACACCAAGAGGCTATATTACCATGTATGTTATATAGCAAGTTGTGTGCTCTAAGAACAATGTACAATTTATTCTATGAACAGCCACAATATATGCCCTTTCTAAATGTATGCCCTTTTAAAAGTTTTTAAGGTGTCAGAAAACATGCAGAAAATCCTGATATGCAAATGCCTAAGTATAGCAAAATATGATCTCTCTACAAATAGCTTAGAATTGCAAATTACCTATTCAACTTTAATGTTTGTCAGTCTTAAAACACACAATTGGAACAGAATTCTTATTACATCATTTATATCTATAATCATGTTTCCCTGTTGCATTAGCAAGCAAAGCTCTCAAGCTTCTATTGTTCTAAAACAAAGAGGTACAATAAATAAATCTCAACCAGTATTTGAACAAAAAGAACATTTCCATGGCTTGGAGTACAATTTAGCCTTGATATTTGATACTTGACTTTGAGTGCATTTTAAACATATGACACATGGAATAAATTTGCTATAAGATGAATATATTTTCCAGAATCGAGGAAAGATTCTTAAATTCTAACATTTAAGATAGAAGAAACAATCTCAGAATTGGAATATATTTCTTGCCACAATGGTGAAACAATCAAAAAGCTGGAAGAGGAACTGAGTCAAACTAAGAAAATTATTCAAGAATTAAGGGACACAATTAAAAGGCCAAATACAAGAGTTATGGAAGTTCCAGAAGGCACAGAAAAAGCTGGGTTTAAAAATGTATTTAATTAAATAGTAAAGCAAAATTTCCCTAATCTGGAGAAAGAATCAGAAAACAGAATACATGAGGGGCACAGAACTCCGAACAGCATTGACCAAAAATGATCTTTTACCAAGACAGATGATAATCAAGCTCTCTTCAGTCAAACATAAGGATAAGATCCTTAAATATGCACATGAAAAAATCAATTGACATATATAGGAATGGCAATCAGACTCACAGCTGACTTCTCACAGGAAATTCTACTGGCCAGAAGAGAATGTAGTGACATAATCCAGACTCTAAAATGAAAAAAATGTCAGCCCAGAAATACATACCCAGAAAAGCTTTCTTTTTTCTTTGAAAAAGAAATAAAATTCTTCCACAGTAAAAAAGCTAAAAGAATATGCCTCTTCCAGACCTGCCTTACAAACAATACTTCAACAAGTTCTCTTGACAGAGGAAAGGAACAGTACCCACCAAATTCAAAGGCAAATACGAAAAACACCCCAGTAAAATAACTACAGAAGACTAAATCAAACAACAATGACAGGACCAAATTACCACCTATATATATTAACCCTGAATGCAAAAGGCTTAAACTCATCAATCAAATGTCACAGATTAGTAAGCTGGATCATAAAAGAAAGCCCATCTGTTTCCTAGTGGAGACATATCTCACTAACAAAGATCAGCAGAAACTGTATCTCACGGATTTTGATGTTTTGTTTTTGTGTGCTGATGGGCATCCTCATTGGGGTACTCCGAACATTGAGGCTTAATGCATTATATTTTCATGCATATGCCCCATCACATGAGGATATACTAATATTAATGATACTAGTATTAACATCACTATTACTAATATTAATGGTGACTGTAGACATGCAGGCTAATTTAGTCCAATGCTTTATAGACAGTGAGAATCATTACTCCTATTTATAGAACATTGTATTCCATACTGTGATAGATACTTTATAACTCTTTCTCAGTATGCAAAGCTAGATCTAATTATTTTCCTTTTATAGATAATTCCTTTTCTGACAAAAAAGCCAAGAAATAAATGCTCTGTTGGCTTGGAAACATTTAAAAAGTTTTATTAGTTTTATTAAGGACCCCTCCTTTTGCATTCTGTTTAAAAATGTGGGGACGAGCCCAAGGGAAGTAGGCCAGCATAAAGCTACATATCAAACATAACTTTATAGATTATTAACAGCAAATTCTATATGCCGAGTTCCTGCACTTTTCAATGTTCAAATGAACTTTGCAAACATTCTAGTTCTTAAATCTTATTAAATTACATATGCTGTTTTAATTTTTTTTATTTATTTAAATAACTTACCTACTTATTTATGAGAAACACACAGAGAGAAAGAAAAAAAACCAGTTTCCATCTACTGGTTCATTCCCCAAATGATAGCAATGGCAAGGGCTTGGCTGGGGAAAGGCAGGGAGCAAGAAATATTGTTAAAGCATCTCACAAGTTAACTATTCAATCTACCCCCTGGCATGAGCAGGAAGCTGGAATCATCAGTGAGCTAGGACTTGAAGCCAATCATTCAGGCTAACAGAGGATTTGGGTTTCCCAAGTGGCCTCTTCACAACTGCATCAAATGCTTGCCTGTAAGTAGGATTAGAAAAGCTACAATTTTCATATTTATTAGTAGTAGATTCATTTCTGTATTGAAAAAATGAGGAAATCATAAAAAGATAGCCCCAGGCCCCTGCCCTGCTGCCTGAAGGGCATGGCTTAAGCCTAACCCTCCCCTTGGCCTGAGGCAGAGCTTTCAGGCCTACACCTGGAATGTGACTTCCAACATGGCTACAAGGTCAAGGGGAGTATACCTGAACATGACCTCTGACATCATGGGAAGATCTAGGGAGATAGACGTCTCATACAGCCAATTATAGCATCTTTGGTGGGCGTGGGGTCTGCCAGAAGGCTCCCTCCTGCCCCCCCTCTTCCTTACCCTTTAAAACCTGTAACCTCTGCATAATAAAGTGAACACTCCTCGCCAGCTTGTCTCCAGTGGTATTTGCAGCTGAAGGCCACAGTCGGCCTCACCCCCAGTGACCTCAGGGTCTGCTGGCAGGACTAAACCCCGAGAAAAAGACACTCTTGATCGTTCCATGTTCCTCAGCATGTTAACAATGTCAAATATCGACCTCAATGCACATCTCTGTTTCAGTTATCCCCCACCCTCAAAATCCAGAAACCAAAGCTCAGTTATATCACACTATTCAAACTAAAGGATTTTCCTAAAGTTATAAAATTCAGATGACAATCAGGACTAGGTCTTAGTTTAAAAAAAAATACTGTATCAAATTTCACCATGCATTTTGATAACAAACAAAATAGCAACAGTTTATCTTGGAGTAAAAGGTCATTCTTGTGGGCATCCTTGGCATCTGTCCATTATCTAAACCACTAGAAGCATGACAATTTTCTGTTTTTCTCTGTTTTAGTATAAAACCACAGGGAACAAAAAAAATCAGCGCACCACAAATCAACACTGAAAAGAACTGACAGAGTTGTTGGGGAATTGTGTAGGATACTTGCACTCACTAGATCATGTTTGCCACCAGTGCTATTTTCATGAATAAAAATTTACAGGAAAATTGACAAACACATATTACTGACAGATGGTTAGAGCCTCTGTTCTATATATATATAGTATATATATATCTAAATTACATAACAAAGAAAATAGTATATCTGGACCACTTCCCTGCTCCCTATCTCTACTGATATGGCTGTATTTTCATTTTAAATACGAAGCAGGATCACAATAAAAAATTTGATATAAGTTGCTAAATTCAGGTCTCAATTTGGATATACTGTTTAAGGAAATTATTTCCCACAACACCATAGTATAGTTTTGCTTTATGATTTGGTGATAGTGTAATTTGTATATGTTAGAGTTGGTTAGATCATAGTGCTGATGAGGCCAAGGTCATGAAATTAATTCCTGTACGAGCCAGTTAGTTACATACTAAGGACAAAAAAAGAAAAGTTCTGAAACCAGTGCCTACAACTACAGCCTTTTAAGGTAAAAATTCATGTCATTGGTCAAAATAAGAAACAGAGGTACAGTGGAGTTTAGAAAAAACATCAGCGCTAATAGGAGCAAGTCAAAGGTTATTTCTCCATATTCCAAGTGAAAACATAGTTTTTACAGTAGTCCAATAAATATTGGGAAATTAAAAGTGGAGAATCCTGCTAATCAAATTAGAAACATTTTCATAATACATCAACAACATAGGCTGGGGTGAAAGAGAAATTTTTAAAGGATTAAGAGGGAAAACAAATAGTACCTACATTTAGTGTCTACTATGTGTTGCAGAGAAATATCTGTGCACCTGTATAACATATTTACATAAAAAAGTACACAGAGCTGACAACTTCAGGCACAGACTAATGAGTATATACAAAGAATCATGCTTCAGGAAGTTATGCTGTTGTCTTAGAGCACACAATAAATGAAAGGTAATAGGGAAAATTCCTGTATGGGCTATTGAGTTTGGCACTAGTCCATTTTTCTTCAGGTGAGGGACAGCACCTAGCCAGTCTTTGGAAAGATTTGTCTCAGCACAGTATATGCTGTGAACAGGAAGAAGGTGGGGTCTGCAGAGGTAGAATCTGTGGAGGTAGTCTACTACTGCAAAAACCTGGACAAGAAGCAATGAGAACCGGTAATAAGGTAGTAACAGATAGTGACTAGGTGGAAACTGGAGTAGACATACAAGTTACAAAATAATTTAATAGCCAATTTGATGCAGTGATCAAGAGTTTAGATTTTGAAGTCACTCTGTGTGGCTTTGAATCACAGCTGTTTCACTTACTAACCTCTTGATCTTAGAACTATATGTTTTTTTCTGATAGAAAACAACATTCATATAAAACACAAAAAACAGATATGTAATCATGCATATGCATATATTCTCAGAGATGAACCTATTATAATGGAGCTAGTCTACTGGGACGTGAAGATGCATTGCAGCATACATCTCTACTCCTGAATAAAACGAGGACTCCAAAAGAAACTGTTAAATATATCTTAACAATATGATATTAAATTTTTTACCACTGTCTATACTAAAAATGTCATGGTATACTGAAAGAGCAGAATGTTGAACTGAGACTATTGCTGAAGAACAGTCTATTGTAATAATATGGGAGAGAATGGTATGGGGCAAGAATGGGGAAAGAAGAAGGGAAGGTGGAGAGGGGATCCCTACACCTACAAAACCATACCATGGAAAATAACAACAACATTAAGAATACAAAAATACAAACACATATGTGTGCAAAACAACTAATAAGCTATTAACTTTGCATCAATAATCCCACTGAAAAACAGGGATCTTAATTCATGGGAATGCTTTGGGAATTGAATACTAAGGGTCTGTTGCATTCCAAATGCTATTACTGAATAAACAATGGAGAAAGGCATGGGGATAATCACCAGTGATTAAATGAATATCTATAAGTCAGTAAGCTGATGGCAACAATAAAAGAAGTAGGATCCAGGGGAAGGAAGTTTGTTAGTAATTATACTGTGTTTTAAGCGTTGAAACTAAATATGTCTATGAAGAAATGTGCATCTAATGGGTAGAAGACTAGATCTGGTGCATGTAAAAAATGATTTGCCGACCTAGTAGACTAGCCCTGTATGTTGAAGAACTGATTGGAGCTATTGGACTAGTGAAGACCACCAAGGGAAATGAAGGAAGAAGGAAAGAAAGGGAAATTATAAAAGTAGATGAAGTGTTTCATATCCAAAAGCAATATCAACTATATTGAGTAAATAAAACATAGCTTCATAAATATTAGTTGCTAAATTATAAAAACTACTCTCAATTTTACAATTCAATCCTGTGACCTACATATTTTCCAGAGAAACTAATATCATGATGGCAGTGCATAACAAATAGTTGCAAGGTTCAATAGAATATGATGTATCTAAATTGTTAAGTACTATAGATTTTTTTCCTTGTGGTTGCTCTGCATTCCTATAATTATCTGTGTGAAATAGAGTAAGACAAACTAGTCTGCCTCCTGCAAATAATATGTACAAATACAACTTGAATAACTCAAACGAAAACATATTTTTTTGCAAAAGCTCTACAAAGCTACAGAAGCTGTCTATATATTTAGAATTTAAAAAAATACCAAATGTTATTTGATGCAGATGTAAGTCACTTCCTCTCTGGCTTTCCCTTGTCACATACATTAAAACCAATAGGTTAATAACAGAAGGTGATCAGATGGAAACACTTCTTTCTTTCTAGTGCTAGGTCCTGCCAATAAATTTGGCTCAATAGCTTTCTTCAAGCTGTTTTTATAAGATTTCTTCTGTACATAGCAGCTTGTATTCTTCCTGATATTAGCTGCTACAATTTTACCTTAGGTACTTTTTACATATTAAGACAGTAGCTTTTGAAATTCAAATATTCTCTCCTGCAGTAGCCACTCTGAACTATAATCACTATTCACCCACGAATTAGAAATAAACTAAGAAAAATGAAAATCAAGAAAATGTGAAACAGGCTATTAAAAGAATGTTGTTTTTCCCTAGAGTGTGATTAAGCACAATTGTTTAAATTACAACAAGGGAACAAACTACAATAATCCAAACATAGTGGTTCTATAAAAATAATCAAATATTCATTAAACACACATTTCCTAAATGCTGTTAACTCTACCATGAAAGATGAGATATTCAAATGTTGAAATCTCTAGTCATGACATATGGAAAACAATAACAAAGGAATGCTAACCACAAGAGAGCTAAAATAAAAATTATAACACCCAATCATGAATGACTATAAAAATCTGACAGATGTTGAGCAGGACACAGAGGCACTAGGATACATAATGGCATTCGTATAGTCATTAAGAGTAAGTTTGTTGGCCTAAATCTTTTATAGCTTTGCACATTCTTTTTAGCATTCCTTATCATTCAATCTTTTATTTAATTAGGGTTTGCTTATCTGTCTTGTCAGCTACTTCCTGCTTTAATGAGCTTGAATGGGTCAATCTGCTATACTATTGCTAACCCATTTTAATGCTGTTTTTCCTTTTACATAAATTTCCAAACGGTAATGGTTATTTTTAGTTTATTAAAATTTTTTCCTTTTGCATACATTTTCAAATGGCTATTATTAGTTTAATAAATAAGGATTTATATCCTAACCACTTACATGTGTGTTTAAAGTTACCTTATAAAATTTATATAAGAAAAATGAAGTATAATATGAAAACAGCATTTTCCAAAGTTTCAGTCAGGCATTTGGCCTTACACTTAAGTCTCAGCTTAGAATGTACCCATCCCATATGCATTTCCTGGGTTCAGCTTCTGGCTTGGCTTCTTGGAAAAGCATGCCCTGGAAAGCAGCATGTACTCAAGTACTTGGGTCTCTGTTACTGCCAGACTGGGTTCTGGATTCCTGGATGTGTGCCTCTGTCTACAGCTCTACATATCAAATAAAATGAAAACAAACCAACAAAAATGTTAAAAAATAGCAGAATTGGAAGAACTGTTTTTTGTGTGTATGTGAGGGGTCATGCAATATATTTTAAATACACATTTTTTAAGTAATTTAGAGTCACAGAAAAATTGAGCAAAAGATATAGTTATACCCTATCCATTCTCTGCTCTTACATGTACACAATTGACTCTATTTTCATTATCTACAACCAGCATGTCATATTTGTTCCAATCAATGAACCCACATCGATACATCAATTACCATCTCAAGTCCATAGTTTACTTTTGGGTTTACTGCTGTGTGGTACATTCCACATGTTTGGACAAACCTCATGTTGATCTTGATAGGATCAAAAGAGCAGCTTGACTATTTTGAAATTTCTCTGCCCTGTTGATTTAGTAAGCAATCTTCTACCTGTAACAAACACTTAGCTTTGTATTGTCTCCACAATTGTTTTTTCCAGAATGTCATATAGTTGGAGTCATATATTTTGTAGCCTTTTCATATAGGTTTCTTTACACTTCATAATATACACATAAGGCTTCTCCATGGTGTTATGGCTTATACCTCATTTGTTTTCAATGATGATTAATAGTACACTATCTGGATGGTTCACAGTTGATTTACCCATTTACCTGCTGAAGGACATCTTGGTTGCTTCTGAGTTTGGGAAATTAGTAATAACACTGATATAGACAGTTTTGTGTAGGTTTTTAAAATATATATATACTCACAAGTTTTCAACTCCTATGAATTAATACAAACATTGTTAATTGTTGGATCTATGGTGAGAGCATGCTTTGTTTTGTAATATATAACCCAACTATCCTTCAAAGTGGTTGCGTATGCTATTTTTTATTCCCACCAACAGGGAAAAGGAATTCCTGTCACTTACTTTGTCACACCACTATTTTTTCAAAGATTTTATCTATTTATCTGCAAGGCAGAACTACAGAGAGGAGAGACAGAGTTCTTTTATCCCCCCACCTTTCACTCCCCAAATTGCTGCAATGACC
Organism: Ochotona princeps; assembly: GCF_030435755.1. NCBI lineage: Eukaryota > Metazoa > Chordata > Mammalia > Lagomorpha > Ochotonidae > Ochotona > Ochotona princeps. The sequence continues at coordinate 62,604,721 of NC_080865.1, read as the reverse complement.
AGAGCTGATCTGATCTGAAGTGAGAGCCAGGAGCTTCTTCTGGGTCTCCACATGTGTGCAGGGGCCCAAGGACTTGAGTTGTCCTCTACGGCTTTCCAAGGCCATAAACATGGTACTGGGTCAGAAGTGAAGCAGCCAGGACTTAGGCAATGCTTGTACACTGGTTCCTGGCATTCATAGATGGAGGATTAACCTATTGAATAACTTTGCAGGTTCCTAATTTTGGTCATTCTAATGGGTCTTCAGTTTTTCTGTTCGAATTTGCATTTTCCCAAAGACACGTGATGTGGCATATTTTCATATTACCTGCCATCTGAGAAAGCTCTTTGGTAAGTTTTCTGCTGAGTATGGTCCTGCCAAAGTAAAAATTGTAGACCATCCAGTACTACCATTGAGTTTTTCTTTGTACATCCCCAAGTCACATTCTCATTGATACTTAGTAACTAAACATGCATGTAATACATTGTGATATTTCAAAATTAATATATCAGATGTGATCAGATTAGGGTAACTAGAATATCTATCATACAAATATTTATCATTTCTTTGCATTAGTAACATTTAAAATCTTTTCTAGGGGCTGCCACAGTGGCATAATGAACTAATCTTCTACCTGCAGCTCAGGCATCTCATATGGGTGCTAATTCGAGTCCTGAGTGTTCCACTTCTGATCCTACTCTCGCTTATGACCTGCGAAAGCAAAGGATAACCCAATTCCTTTGGGACCTGTACATGGAAAACACGGGGAAGCTAATCTGAGGAAGGAACTAGTGAATAGAAGACCTTTTCTTTATGTCTCTCCTTCCCTTTCTGTAAAAGTCTGTCTTCCAAATAAATAAATAAATAAATCTTTTAAAAAAATGAGATAGTAGCTATTTGAAATAGTAAATCAATTGTTGCTAACTATAGTTTCTTGATTATGCTATAGAACATCAGAGGTTATTCCTTCTATTCAACTGCATCACTGTGAACAGGTGTTATATAAGCTAGTTTTGCACTATGGGTATTAAATTTTAATATAAACGCCCTGTCAGTTATACAAAATGGGGATGTAATTAAAATAACTTACAGACTTTCTGGTATTAAACCAAACAAAATAATCATGTACCTCTCTGACAGATTTTGAAAATATAGTATATAATGATTTTAACCATTCAACTAGTAAAGTCCCCTCAAATGCCCTATTAAACACATGCTTTAAAAATTGCATCAGGAACATGTGCTCAGCAAAGCAGGTAAGACACTGCTTGGACAACATCATCATCTATATGAGTGTCTGGCTCAAGTTCTTGCTCTACTTCCAATTCCAGTGTCCTGCCGTTATGCACCATGGGAAGCAGCAGCAGATGATGGCTGAAGTACTTGGGCCCCTGACATCCACATGGTAAGCCCTGATGGAGTTATGGGCTCTTGCCTTGACCTAGCCAAGCCCTGGTTGTTGTATGCATTTGGGGGAGTGAAGCAACAGATGGAAGACCTCCGAGTTTCTGTGTCTCTCTCTGCCTTTCTAATGAAAACAAACAAACAGACAGACAAATAAATAAATAAAGGATTAAGAAAAGTTCCTTCGGGCCCGGCGGCGTGGCCTAGCGGCTAAAGTCCTCGCCTTGAAAGCCCCGGGATCCAATATGGGCGCCGGTTCTAATCCCGGCAGCTCCACTTCCCATCCAGCTCCCTGCTTGTGGCCTGGGAAAGCAGTCGAGAACGGCCCAAAGCTTTGGGACACTGCACCCGCGTGGGAGACCTGGAAGAGGTTCCTGGTTCCCGGCTTCGGATCGGCGCGAACCAGCCCGTTGCGGCTCACTTGGGGAGTGAAACATTGGATGGAAGATCCTCCTCTCTGTCTCTCCTCCTCTCTGTATATCCGGCTTTCCAATAATAATAAAATCTTTAAAAAAAAAAAAAAGAAAAGTTCATTCACAAATAGTTGCTAACAATAATGTTAGCAATACTGGCAGATTAAAATACCAGTAGTAAAAGTGTCAGAAAGGCTAATCTGAATCCTATACACATCAATCACTGTCATGCAATTTCCAGCAAGTCACTTGACTATTTCATTATCTGCAAACCACAGAACAATATGTCTTGCCTAGAAACCAGAGAATCAATTTCAGTGCTGTACACAAGAATGTTTAAATGCTACATTAATGCAAACTATTTGCTAGTATCATCACTTCTGTTACAAACCACAGAAAAATGAGATAGACATTAAAGACATCGGTTATATCTTGTCTCCTGGCATGTGCGTGCGTGTGTGTGTGTGTATATATATATATATATATATAAATTTATAAATTTATAAATATATAAATATATAAATAAATAAATATATATATATATATTCTTAAAAAGTGGAAGGGATGGGCTAAAGAATTGGACTTTTTGTATTGATTTAGTCTCACACCAAGTACAGATTTCTGAGTACCACTGGTCAAAGGTTAGGGACTGTCACCATAGTTCTCAGAGCTACAACTCTAGGATTCTTATTTACTTGGTCTAGGCTAGTGCCTAGGCATCAGTATTTTTTAAAAGTTCCCCAGGTGATTCTAATGTATATCCAGGGTTGAGAACCACTGAGTTACAAGAACTTTAAAGAGCAATAAGTTAAATGAGATGTAGCAGCTCAAGGTGTTAAGGTATAAATAAACCAACTAATTAGCAGAGCAGGCCTGCTGGGGAAGTCTATTAAATGGACAATGTAAATGAAGATACAAACAGAATACTGTTTAAAGCAAATCAAGTAGCAACGATTGGAGGCATTACAACATGTGTTGTGTTTTCCATCTATCTTGAATATTTCTGAGTTTCTGAAAGGATTAAACAATAATAGTATTTGTTGAAAGGTAAAGCAGTGTGAAACTACCGTTTCAAGAATATCTTGAGAAGATTTTAGACGAATGTTACATAATTATGGACACATTATTTAAAACATCAATTTAGAAAGCAAGATTTCTCTGCATCATTATTTACAGCTTTCTCTCTCACCAGTGTGGTATTTTGCTGATAATTCATTTGAGCAAAAGGCAGTATGTTCATGTTCAAAATAGTCGTGGGAGCTCACTCTAAATAAAAAAAATTGGTAAGCTTACAAAATATCTGGTAAAGATTTTTCTTAAGACATTAATTCACCATGAGGATTAAACTTTAAAAAGTTGTTACAAGAGAAGAAATATTACTCGCAAGAAGATTTAAAGTGGAAGATATGGAACTAATGACATGCTAAATCCACAGGGGAAAGAGGTCATGGTTGAGGCAAAGCATACACCATATATGGACACTGATTCATGTTCTGGATGCTCCATTTCCAGTCCAGCTCCTATTAATGCATCTGGGAAACCAGCGGAAGGTAGTTCAAGCACTTGAGCTCCTGCACCCATATGGGCAACCTGGAAGAAGCTGCTGGCTTTGCCTGATCCAGTCCCATCCATTCCAGCCATCTGGAGTGAACCAGCACACAGAAGACCTTCTCTCTCTCTCTCTCTCTCTCTCTGTCTCTGTCTCTCTCCCCTTCCCTTCATCATCCCTTCCATCCCTCCTAACTTACAAATAAACATATCTTAAAAAAAAATCATGGTAGTTTTAAGTAATCAAGAAAATTATATGAGATTAGCCAGAAACAATGGGTTGACTTTTCAATGTTACAGGAAAGTCCCTGAAGTGAAGAGTGCTAATAAAAAAATTAATGAATTATGAAGAAAAAGTATGATGTAGTGGAAAAACATGCACTTTAGAATCAGGTAGAGGGACTGCCATTGGGTCACAGTGCATAAATCCACCTCCTGCAATGCCTGCATCCCATCGGGCACCAGTTTGTGTCCTGCCTGTTCCATTTCCTATGCAGCTCCATGGTAATAGCCTGGAAAGCAGTAAAAGATGACTCAAGTCTTTGGCGCCTGCCATACACATGGGAGACACAGATGAAGCTCGTGGCTTTATCCTGGGCCATCACTGGCCATTGTAGAAATTTGGGTAATGAATCAGTAGGCCAAAGATGCTTATCACTCTTTCTGTAACTCTGCCTTTCAAATAAATAAATCTTTCTTCATATTAAAGTTAGAAGTAGATATTGGTTTGACACAACTTACGCATTTAAAAAGCAGCCATGAAATGTCTTACATCTTTAATTTTATGAATCTATTTTTCTCATCTTAAAAACATAATTACTTGTTAAAACTATAATTCTTGAAACTAAATGATAGCTATACATGTATTCATTTCATGTGCTATTACTTTATATATGCTCAGTATTCCCCCAAATACTAAAATAATTGAATATTGATGGGTTAGTATGAAAATTAAAAATAAATGTGAAGAGTCCAAGCCATGGTAGATACTACACAAATCAGTTGTTCTTCTTTTCCTAATATAATTTCCATTCTTTTACTTTTCCTCTTTCCACTTGTTCCTTACACATGCTGTTCAACTGTAACAACACCCTACACTCATGCCATTGATGTAGAGTTATAGCAAATTCAACCGGCAGCTGGCTTACAGATTCTTCAGAGCTAACAGCAGTTAAAATTATTCTGCATGACTTCAGCTGCCCTTCTCTGTCATGGCCACAGATTGATAGTTTGTTATGACCTAAATGACAAATACATGCTTATTCTACCTCTGAAATCTTATACTCAAAATCTAACTCCATGACAAATTCTCAAAGCCTTCTATTCTTGCCCACCCTCATTCTTCACATTTGTTTTTTACTTGCACAGAGAATTTTAATTCCTTGTGGATTTCATAAATGTGATTTAACTCTGCAGAACAGCATTGCTCTTGAAATTGTCAAGTTCAATGTTTCCTTTTGGGGTCACAATCATGCATTCTCAAGCCTTCTTATTCCTAGTACAGCTGCAGAAATTCTGCAGAAATCTTTTCTTTTAAGTCATCTATCAGTTTATTCTCAGTCAGCCTTTCTTTTGCTTCCCAGCATGGCCCCATCTCACATCATTTGAACTAAGCAATCATTAGCCCTGACAATTTCCTTCAAAGCTCTCATTCCTCATCTGCTAAGTAAACCTCCAACTAGATCAATACTACAACTAGCACCTGTGCTGTTTTGCTAAGACAACTGCATGATACTGAAGAAAAATTAACACAACTAAAAAGAAGCAATAGGACAAACGCATATTTCTGAATTTCACTCAGCATCAACTATAAATAATTCTAATTTCTGTGTGATTAGATATCCCTCCTTTTCTGCACAACTAATATTGTAAAGCCACCATCTTTCTAATGTCCTATAAGTAGACTGCCAGTCAAACAAAATTCAGTTACATTTTTAAGTCTCTCACCTTCCACAACAAGATGTTCATATTTCTGAAGGTGTAATCGACTCTTAAGCTTTTTAGAGGTCAAGGTATGAACTTCAAAGATGAGTGTCTGATTCTGTACTCTTAATTGCTATCCCATCTATGCTAGGCCTGCCATAACCTGCATATCTGTGGTGGCAAATGAAAGTACTTGATTGACACTCATGGCTAAAATCACTACTAATAAAGAAATGCCTTTGACGGCCTTATACAGCTTACTGACATATTAAGCATTCCAAGAGTGAAAATGAAATAACAAAAATATACCTAACATGTAACTAGATATTAAAGATGGACTATTCTCATTTTTTACTGATATATCACTCCATTGATATAGAGTGGAGAAAAAGATATCATTCTTCAGGAAAAAAATGTTGTCATGCTGACAGCATTATGGCACATCAGTTAAGCTGCTGATTATCTCACTAGAATTTGTTATTGGAGTGCTGTACTGTATGTTCCACTTCTGTTCTAACTCATTGTTAATACTACTGGAAAGGCAGCAGCAGATGATTCAAGCACTTGGGCACTGGAGTTCCAGGCTCCTGATTTCAGCCTGGCCCAGATACGGACATTAAGACTACATAGACAGTAAACCAGCAGGTGCAAGTACTGTCTCCCCCCTTTCCACCACACACACACACCACCCCCACAGTGCTCCTATACTATCTACAAAATAAATGAAAACAAACAAAAATGTGCCATCATGACCCCTGCCCTGTCCTACCTTACTGTACTGCCAAGACTGAGTATATGTGTGGAGATGATCCATCCTTCAATTTGTGCTAAGTGACAGGGTTTCCATTGGGTTGTTCAGAGCAGGAATGTGTTCCCTGCAGATGGAGGACACAGAAGTGTATCTTTTTTTCATTCCTGCTAAAGCAGTCTATGACATTGTATCAAGTCTTCTGGGTGTTAGTCTCTATACTCCCAGTTTCTGAGGACCAGGATCTGCGTAACTATTTTCCCTGGGCAGGAAGTAAGTCACAAGGGAGAGAGAAAGGATTTGGTGTTGGTATTTGACTCCTATCCAAGAGGAACATCTGAGAAAGTTGGTTACATTCCCCCAGAGAATCCCTGTTACAACATGTGTGGCCTGGAGTTGGCCAGAGTAGAACAAGAAGAAAGTGGCAAGGTGGGGGAAATGCATGACCTACATCCAAGAAGTTGCAGGGGAGGCTCTCAAAACACTGAAGGGCCTTGTCCCCTCTTCACACTGTCACGGCCTAGCTTGAGAAGCAGAAGACATTTTGCTTTCAACTTGAAGTCTGTGAGTTTAGATTGCTGGTATTGCTAGCATGCTGGAGGCAAGGATTCTAGTTTCTAGACTGAAATTGTGTTTGCAACTTAAAGAGACTTTAGAGACCTAAAAGCAGCAGGAACGTCATGGAAACGGCCTACATTTCATCTAGGTACAGGACAAGATAGTCCCCACAGAATAAATGTTAAAGAAGTTGCAGGAGACACACAATGATTTTTATCATGGTCTATGAATTCTATTTCTTCAGCAAATGAGTTACAAATTCAAGATTACAGCAATAATCAAGTTTGTTGTATCTATCCTGACATATTGACGTAATATTACAAAGTGGCGCAACACTAGCATTTGAAGCAATCTTACAGACACCTGCCTTCCTATGTTTGAATTAGAAATTATTTGTCATGTTGCATCAAATACAAGAAAGGTAGAAGGGGAGCAATCAAATGAGATAACTGTGTTTCATTTCAAATTTCTTTACCTGCAGATATTATTATTACAGATATGTGCGAGTGTGCCTAAAAATTATGGAATTAGGAAATTGTACTGTTTTCCTTTGTTTTATGTATGAGAAGGAACTCTCATAGAATGCTTAATGACCTTGACAAAAAAAGGGGAGCTTTTAAAAAATTCAGAGAGTACTCACACCAACACATGCACAACAGTATCCAGATAAATTCTTTCTCTCTCTCCATTTATATATATATATATATATATATATATATATATATATATATATATACACACACACACACACACACACACACACTTTATGAATATGCATGCCATGCTTGTGCAGGGACATGTGTCCTATATCATTCAGCCTTAGTAGCTAGAACAGGAAAATTTCTCTCTTTGAAGTTAGCCTCTTGATTACCTAGAAAATGGTCCCTCCTTCATGGGGTTTAGTGTTTTGATTCATTTGATAAATACTGAGTAAGTGCTTTGTAACTAGTACTGTGCTAAACAATAGGGATAGATGTGAATAAGATACAGCCCCTGCCCTCTAACTATTCTTAGTATAGAAAAGAGAAAGAAACACGAGTAAGCTATAGCTAATAGTATTTTTCCTTTACTTTAACTCTAAAGATTCAGTTTAAGAAATTCCTTGGGGATGATGAGAAGGAGGCCTAGGACATGTCCATCTATTTCTAAGGATCTAATCGTGTAAAACATATGTAGTGTACATCTACTCTACATTAAGTTATGTGTCCTTATGAATGTGACAATGATCATTGTCAATTATCTTGACCAGTTAAGGCAACGTGGCAAGGTGGTATTTAGTGCAGATACAAAGGGATAGCGATGCTAGTTATGGAAATATTGAAAGCATATTATCTGTGTGTGTTTGGTATAGTAATCAAGACACCAATTCAGATGCCTGTATTCCATAATGGAGTGCCCAAGTTCAAATTCTGCGAAGCTGATGGATGGTTCAAGTACCTGGGTCTATGCCATCTATGTGGGAGACCCAGGTCATGTTGTAGGCTCTCAGTTTCAGCCCTGCCTGCCCAGTCCTGACTGTTGAGGACAGTTAGGGAATAAACACGGGGCAGGAGATCTCTGCCTGTCTCCCTTTCAAATTAGTAAAACAAACAAAAACTACATTAAAATTAATTGTATACTTAGTAAATCACTGCTGTCTTATCTGTCCTAGATCCTTCTCAGGATTCATCACATTACACTCATGATCTGGTAATTAAAGGTAATCTGAGAACTCAGAGCTTTCTAGATCCTACTCCAGTTCATGGTTATATTCATTCTGATTTGCCAGTGCTCCACATATAGGTTGTTAACTATTTGATAATATTTTAGTTTTATTCAAAAAGCAGAGACAGAGTAACATACCTACACAAAGAATAAGAATGTTCCCATATACTGACTAGTTCATTTTTCAAATGCCTACAATAACCAGGGTTGGGTAAAGCTGAAGCTAGAATCAGGGAATTCAATCCAGGTCTCCCACATGGGTGGCAGGGAACCCCATTACAGGAGCCATAATCCTCTACCTATCAGGATACACAGGTAGCTGGAATCTGAATTTAAGACTTGAATCTAGACACTCTAATATGGGATACTGGAATTCCAAGTACTATCTTAGCCACCATGTCAAATGTTCACTCCACATTGTTAAATATTTAAAATGCCATTCCTTGAATTTTAGGAAATTTTAAAATATGTCAAGCAGACAATGCTCATATATGAGCAAAAATGTATGGAAATAGAAATAGTAATGAAACATATGCATGCTTAGGGAGTAGCATTCCTAATAAGATGCTCCTTAAACACTAGCAGAAGCATTGACATTCAGATGGAACTTACCATGTTTCCAAACTGAACACTCATTACCTATGTGGCATGGACAAGTTATTGTACCTCTGCAAACCTCGGTTATAATTTTGAAGAGTAATGACTATCTAGTATCATCAATGTCATCACAAAGAGAGGGTAGCTACGTATAGTTTCACTTATGATAGGGGTTATAAACAAACATAAGATAAAAGAGAAATCACTTATAATAAAATACTTGTCACTGTCAATAAGTAGACTGATACTATGCATACATGTGCGATGCATGATTTGACCACCAACTGGCTATACAACCACATGCAAATTATATAATTGGCTTAGGAATACCCAGTGTTTCTAGATCAGTTTTGGAAGGTATTTGTCAGCCTCTATAATTAACACCCTTGATTTCTAAATGAATATATGACACAAACCTATGCTATGGCATCTTAATGTCTCATCTCACTGAGAAAAAAGTCAGAAATGTGATATAACATGACACATGATAGTGCATGAAATCTCCTATGCACAGTATGGAGCAAGCCATGAACTTTTTGTCCTGTAACACGGAAAGAAACACTATTGGTAAGATAAAAATATTAAAACTAAAAGTATAAATTAATATTACTACTATCATGCTAGACTTGTTCGCCACCTCATTTTCGTTACATCATGCCTCTGTCAGAAATTGTCAGAAAGCACAAATATAAATACATCTATGAGGAGGACACTAACAGGAAAGGGTTAAGGATGAACTCAGTCAAACAATATGCTTTTCTTAACTCATTCAGCCTGTTATTTGGAGGCGTTCTTTTAGGAATGCACTGAATGCGGCTGCTGGGAATTGCGATTTAGCACTTTTGGGTGTGATTCAGTTGCAGTTTGGAAGACACAGGCACATTAAGACAAAATACAGGTGCCTTCTGCTGTACCTAAGCCCAGGAGACTTCATCAAGCGTATGTTTGAACTCCGAGGGTATAATTTGACAAATTAGTTTTTCTACTCCCCAAGCTGCGCAACTGAGTCCTTAATCAGTAAATAAAAATTTCATATTCCCATAAATGTTTTATTTTTCTTTCTTAAAAGCAACACACCAATGTGGGCTTTCAATCAAGGCAGTCCCCCTTTTCTGCAGAGTTAACTGTAAAAAAAAAAGGCTAGCTTTTTCGGTTAGTGCAACCCAGGAGTAACATTTCTCAGTATATTTAATATTAATGCAAGATTTACCTTTTCTGGCTTTAAATACATGAAGCTAAGGAACTTTATATTATGCATGTTTTTTTTTTACAGATTTTGATGAGCTTTGTTGTAAATGTATATACAATGAATTGCGTTTGACCTTCACCTTTCTTATATATCCTTTGAAATACTTCACTGTTTCTAGGTAATATACTAAAGGGATTAGGAGCCTTAAAGTTCTACTCATGAATTTCAATATGTTCCAACAAATCCTCAGAAAAGGATCAGAGGTATCAGTTCAATCATGAATAGCTATAAATGTGGTAAATAGTAAGGATGTTAATCTATTAAAATAAAATTCTAAAGAAGAACTTGTTCCAGATAGATTACACTACTCCAATGATGTGTTTACACATAAATATATATCACTTTTCAAGAAATACTTTATCTTCATGTTTTCTCCCATGTGCATCTCAATAGAACTATTAAATATAAACCAATTCTAAAGGGGCATAAAGAATGTTACTATTGGAATTGAGTTTAAGGTAACATATCATGATACAGACAGTAGAAAATCTTTCAATTCAAGAGGAACTTAATATAAAGTCAAAACACATTTTCACATTTTGCTTCCTTTGCTTTTTAAACGACTGACAGTACACCTGTAAAATAGTCATTACTCAGTTTAAATTAGTGATAGCTGAAAGGTATACAAAAAGATCTGGTGGTTTTAATTTTATTCTTCACATCTCTACCTCAGGGACCTGGGGAAATGCAGAGAAGTGCACTGCATATTTATAAGGCCTCTGGGACCCTAACAGACTTTCAAATGCCTTGTTTGTTGCAATCTGCTTGTCAAACTATTAAAGAAGTAAAACCCACACTCTATCCCCTATTGTATATGCAGCCTTTCCCTGTTAATTAAATCAAAACTATATGACTGCAAGGAGGAGAACTGATATAACACCTAGTGTCTCACCAACTTCTCCAGAATTATTTTGGAGACAAAAATTTTTAGCACCAGGTTTTCATTTAGGAAGACTGATCATTAACTATCATATTAATTACCTATTTTAACCCTGACTGATTACTAGAAATATTCACTAAAACACCAGCTTTAGCAAGTCTATTATTAAAAATGTCTGCAGGCTAGTTCTTAATTACCATTTCTGTAAAGTAATTCTAATGTGGTATGGACCCATTCACCTCTGTGATCTATGAGGCTAAACATGAAATAAGATTTAGATTAATAAGAGTTCTTTCTAAAGAAAATGAAGATCCAGGAGTCTGTGCTCAGTATGTATTACACAGAGAAAGGAATTCATTTCTTAATATATTTGTGATGGAAAAAAATTAGTGATTGTGCAAGCACATGAATTGCATCCAGGTCAAATGGAAGGCCCTTCTCAATGGCTCCAGTATTGAAGATTACAGTGTTATAAATTTGGTAGCTGCATTGGAAGCAATAAAGAGAGAATGAGAAGTACATACTTCTTCCTATTTCCAATAATCACTTTCTATACATGCTACTATGACTATAAATAATTATTGTTATCCTTTTGAATTTTGTTTGCTGAATGCAACCAGTCCTATCACTGTTGAAATGTCTTATGAAATAACTGACCATCAAAACATTGCAGAATTACATGATTTAGAAACAAGGTAGGATCGACGTTTTCTATGTAGTTAGGATGGAAAAAAACATTCAGTTCCCTTCAATCTGTATTTCTTTTTCATTTATCAACAACTTAGTATACATAATAAATGCCTCTTAAGATAAATTCTTCATTGAAAATCAGGAAGTACAGCGCAAAATAATAGGAAAGTTTAGATCTATATTTGTTAACTCAAATAATGCTAAAATTTTGCTGTATTGTCTCATTCAAATTAGTTGATTTCCTCCATGATTAAAATCAGGGGGTAGAATAAGAGGATCAACTTTCAGAATTTAGAGAAATTCCAGATGAAATTCAGTACCTTTGTTTTATAGCTCGAAGTCTAGAGAGCTTAACTGCTGTAAGGCACCCAATAAACCACAGAGCAGACATGAACTGCAGACGCTGCTGAGAGATTGTCTTGGATTCTTTCCTTACACACCTTGTTCTGCCCAGCCAACTGGTGTAGCAGACCTCTTCCTCATCTCCCTGGCAGTGATTCTCTGGTTGTAACAGCATGTTCTAGCAACACTAATACATTGCAACCTTTACCAGGAGCCAAGTCATATAGAAATCAGACTTGCAACTGTTTTCAAAACAATATGGTTATTTCTGGGCCCCCAGGCTGTGGAATATTATTCACCAATAAAAAGAAACGAGCCATTAAGCACAGTAGACATAGTGGGACATTAAATGTATATTGCTAAATAAAAGGGAACAATTTAAAAGGTAGTGTATTATATGATTCCAACTATACTACTCTCTGGGAAAGGTAAAACTATAGAAAAAAATGGAAAAAAAGATCAGTAGTTGCCAAGGGCTCTGGGGGAAGGCAGCAGACAAAGGTGAAGCATAGGAGATGCCTAAGGCAGTAAAATTATTCTATGTGAGACAGTAATGATGGTTATGTGACGTCACAATTTGTCAAAATCTGCAGGATGCAGGAAAGAAACCATGAATCCTACTGTAACCACTTTCATTAGTAATAATATATCAATATTTGCTCATCAATTACAGCAAAGCTACTACCTTCTTGCAAAATAATATAGGAAACTGTGAGGGTTAGTGGGTGCATATTCAGTACTGTCTGCTCAGATTTTCTACAAACAGTAAGCTCCAAAAATAAACTACATTATTTAACAAACAGATGTTTGATTTCAAACAGCTCATGAAGGGTGGACATTTGACACAGTGATTAAGATGTTGGGTGGATCACTAAAATGCCATCTGAGAGTGCCTGAGTTCAAGTCTCAGCACTACTTTCAATCAGAATTGCTGCTAATGGGCATCCTGGGAGGTAAAAGAGTATTTTGGTCCCTATCATATGTATGGAAAAACTAGATTGAGTCCCTGGCTCCTGGCTTAAGACTGGCCCAGCCCTGGCTATTACAGCATTTAGGTAGTGAAGCAGTGAATAGAAAAGTCTATTTCCATCTGTCCTCTGATTTTCAAAATAAAACTTAAAATTTCAAAAAGTGTCATAGAAAATGGTTATCAGGGACTGGAGAGAGAGTAGCAGGGAAGGAGTGATGGGATGAGTTGGCTCAAAGAACTGAATTTCAGTTAGATAAGAGAAATAGGTTCTAGTATTCTATTATACACTAGGATGACTAGTTAATAATAAAACATCGCATATTTCAAAAATACAAGTTTTTACATATTTTCAACACAACACAAAAAACAAATTTGAGGAGATATGATTGGCCTGACTTGGACATTATACAACACATAAATGCATAGAAACATTATGCAGAACTCTACAAATATGTATAATTTTATGTGTCAATTAAAACTCTATAAATATCTTTTAAAAGCTCCTTTCACAGAGTTTGAAGGAATAATTCTAAGTATAAAGAAGCAGAAGAGAAGTCCTTCAAGGCCTGTAATTACTACAACCTCGTCTTGTAGAAAGCATCTTTCCTCTGATTCCTTCCTTCCTAGCATTTTATCTAATATATGAAATAGACTTCCAGTTGGTCTCAACATATCATTTTTTTATTAATTATTTTGCATTATGTGACAGTTTCATAAGCTCTGGGAATCCCCACGCCCCTCCCCCCTGGTGGATTCCTCCACCTTGGTGCAGTATTACAGTTCAAATTCAATCAAGATTCTTTCCTTGCAAACGTATACCAAGCATAGAGTCCAGCTACTTATTGTCCAGATGGGTTGAACAGTTTCTTGGGGAGACCATTGCTGGTCCAAAGTTAGAGCTGGTAGAATATCATCCCAGTCAATTAAGAGTCCCAATATAACATCAACAGCAATTTGCAACATTATGGAATTGACATGGTTTTGAGTAACCAGTATGTTAAAAAAAAAAAGAAGAAGCAAGTCCTAACCACAACCTATGATTAGCTCATTGACATTTCAATTTTAGTTTATATACAGGTCCGGCTGCTATATACCTTAAAATGGCTATAAGGTACCATTCAGCTGTCTCGTGTCTATTTCATTTTAGTATTTAGCCATTTGTTGTGTTGAAGTATAATTTTGCTGATCTTGCAGGGAAATCTTTCAGGACCATAAAAAGAGTGAGAAAAAAGTACAATATAGCCTATCAAGATCAAATCTGGTAATTCATAGACAACAGACTCAAAGCGGCACTAAACAACAATAAAACTACTATACCAATGCATGAGGGGGGAATCGGGTGCGGTCCTGACAACCTCTTAACAGGAAGTCATGTGCGTGGAGCAGGGGGGCACTCCAGAGTGGAGCAGGTGGTAAGGAGGAAGCTTGGATCCCAACCACGAAGACTCCCAGACCTTCACCACAAACTATTAATACGAGCAACATATCATTTTATATAATAGAGTTGGCTTTTCTTCTGTGCCATAGGCTGCTCTATTGTTCGGTTTTATACAATGCACAAGATGCAACAGATATTCAGTAACAATTGTTTTCAGAATTTTTCTTTGTTATATGGAACATGCTAAATAAAAATTTTTGTTTGGTTTGTAAGTACTTTAGTGAAGATAGTATCCTTGATTTTTACTGTATCATTTACTCATTTGTCCTAATGACTCTGTTTCACTTTTCAAGATTTCTCTGACAGCTTTTACTACATGAAATATTCATACAACATCCAAATCGAAAGAGGAAACATTAAGGCCCTTTATGCAACTGTGGAACAGACTCAGCATTCAGAATTAGAAAGAATCATAACTAGTTTATGCTGTTCTTTATTTTACAGATGAAGAAACAGATAAAGGGAGTGATTTTTAAACAAATACCCAACTTTTTTGGTGGGGGGAGGGGTTGGGTATGGCAGGATCAGGATCAGGATCAGGATTTGAATTGATCTCTCCTAATTTAGTGGTCTAACCTCTCACAAGCCTCTTTGAGATACAGCATTTTTGAACTAGAAAATGTTCAATAAGTCACAAAGTCACATGACAAAATATCTAATATTGATCAGCAGAAGCTAATCTTAAATAGCTTTTCTCAGGTATTGTGTTATAGTGATGAAACACTATCTAATACAAATGCTGAATTAGAAAGTCTAGAAATCCGGATTGTTTTCTTAGTTCTTTTTATCCAAGGACCCTCAGATGAACCTTTCCATACTTTAAAAATGAAAAACTAGATGGGTTGTGAACTTTGCAACCAGAAGCTGTTTGGCTTAGTTATGGAAAGGAAATCTCCATAGTGAGTTAGCATGGTATGGCTTGACTTTGCCACCAGCTTTTCCACTACATATGGTTTTCATCTAAAGACAAACAGGAAAAAGAAAAAAAATCATAGCAAAATGTTTTTAAAACTTGGCCTGAAGATGATGGAATTAAAATATAGCTTTTTGTAACTTGATATGGCTCCACAGATTCATCAGCCATCGGGTATATAACTCTCAGCATATTTCTCATAACCAAATAAAGTTGTGATTACCTTGCATTATCTTGGCTTTATTTAATTATATGTGTGTTCCTGATGATCTCAAAGATGAATGTTCAATATATCTGTTAGTTCATGTATATTTTAAATACAGGAGAAATATTTTCCCATCTCTTCCTGTCCATACACACACACACACACAGAGTTGTATTTGCTATTAAAGTTTCAAGGTTTCATTTGGTTTTACCTATTACCTTGAAAGTGATGATGATTATTTCAACTTCTGGTTGGCAATGATGTCAAAGCCAAGAGCAAATACATGGAATTATTGGCATAGTGGATAAGGTTTCCTAAAGCTCAAGTATTCATTAGAAGGACCACTGTTAAATTACCTGTGAAACTAGATAATGACTCAGTGGAAACCTAAAATAATATTACCCTAGCCCTCGGGTGGCCTAATTAGTCAGACTTCTACAGCCACTTTAGATGTAAGAATGGATCCTTAAAACTCAGTTTACTAAAAAATACCACAGGTATCACTGAGGAATAGATAGTGTAGCTGATGATAAATGTTTCTGAATATGTTTGTTTCTTACACACACACACACGCACACAATTTTTCATTTCACTTTTGGTAGAACCACAGGACAATATAGGTTTTAGGTTTTTCTTGTACTCTGCCCTTTAATGAATTTGAGACACTGAGGATTTTTATAATGTCTCTGAGCACAAAAAATGAGATAAGGTTAAGAAAACATATGTGCTATTGTACCTAAATAAGTAACTAGGTAGTCTTTTGTTGTCAATATATGTGTGTTTCTTTGCAAACCTTCCCAGACTACATAATGATTTTATTTATAAGACGCATAGTTAGAACACTAATCTCTAGTAATATATTCAGAGCCACGTCAGAAACAAAAGCTGTTGCTCTTGTAGCTATTACATTGTTGACAATAATTTTTAAATTTATTTGCTTTTTTACTTATTTTCTACCCCTCATAAATGTATGGAAACCTGCCTTTTATTTTCCAGGGTAGAGGCTTACATGTAGTCAACAGAATTTCTGATATATTCCTACAGCTTGTAATTCTCAGTCTGTTTGAATTATTTTCCTGTCTTCATTGGTATTTTCTACATATATTAGTTTATTATCCATAAACTTAATTAAAATGTTGTTTACTGGTACTCCTTACAGATCATTAGTGATGTCTTTAATTAATTATAGGCCTAGCACTATCAAAATCTCTAACATAATGAAGGAACCTCTCCTATCCCATTATATTTTAGCCCCTGCAGTAATTTCACAGAAGTCCTGCCGAATAAAATACCAACTTCTTGAAATGGCTTCTTTTCAAATTTTATACTACATTAAAGTTTTCTATCATACCTAATTATTGGTAAGGTAAGATGAATAAATGTATGATGCAAAGTGTGCCAAGAGAGACAGCAGAAAGGATAACTTGTTCACAGATAGACACTCAAAGTTTTAGAAATGGACATATACCATTATTTATAGCACCCTACGTCATTGATATTGAATGAAAGCATGTACTCACCTAGTTCTATAAGTACATAAAATATAGTGACACACACACATTCTACCCTTCTGAGAAAAAAAAAAACATATCAAATGGTAAATTATTGGGGTTATTATCTGACTTGAACTTGATGGCAGGACTCCTTGATGCTCTGTACAAAAGCCAGTTGAATGGTCCAGGTAGAGATGCTTTGTTGTTGTAGCTGCATTTTCTACCATGATAACAATATTAGCCAGAACAATGGCACTAAAGGAGCAGCCCATAATGGCTACCTACAAGATTCTTCTGTTGGGCTCACAGGGTGGCCAAAAGCTTCTCAGACAATAATAGTGGATCTTTTCCAACGAAGTTGAGGCCTGATCAATACTAAAAAACTCTATACTTTTAGCTGCTGAATTGCTTTGCTGTCTTTCAAACATTGCATTAAAACATTTCTTCTGGGGAAATATGCTTCTCTGTTGCGTTTGTTAACCTGGCAAACAAAACTTTAAAAAAAATTCAAACAGCAAAGACTTTCTTACTGTCATTAGTATATGTGAACATAAGAATACTTATTTGAAGAACAATATAAACAGATACTACATTTTTCTCAATCATTCATTAGAAATGTTCAATATTCATTCTCACTGCTTAGGGTCCAGTGCTCGGAGCTGTGGGGAATACAAGGCTGCATTAGCAGTCTCTGCTCGGAGTTTTGCAATCCTTTGAAGTAACTAAGGCATAAACAAAGTGCATCTAGCAAGTCACAGCTTCTTCAAAACCTGACTGAAGCAGGTGCAGATAACAGTTCTATGTACCGGTTTGTATTTTAACTGATAATTGCAACAACCTGGATATCAAGGGAAGAGTTTAGAGTGGCACATGCTTCATTTGTGCATAGGAGTCAGATGTTATTCTCTCCAACTGATATCACCCGGTTCAGCATTTTGCATAGCAGGCACACCATAAATAGCCAATGAAAAAAACCAGAAAATACTAATTATTCTCCAATTTAATTTTCCTTTTATACCTAGGTGTCCAACAAATACAAAAACAATAGAGATTTCAAGCAAAAGGCATAGTAGATGTTTTCCTATACTTGTATAGCTATCACATGGATAGTTTAGTTAGTATGATGTCAGAAAGGGCAGCACAGTGGCATAGTAGCGTACCTTTCAGCCTACAGCACAGGCATCCTATATGGGAGCTGGGTCAAGTCCTGATAGGTCCACATAAGATCCAGCTACCGGCTTATGCTCTGGGAAAACAGTGGAGAATGGCTCCAAGTTATTGGGCCCCTACACACATGCGGGGAAATCAAAAAATCTCCTGGCTCAGGATGGGCTCAGCTATAGCCACTGCTGCCATTTATGGTCTGCAACACTAAATGGAAGATCCCCCTCTGTATGTGTCCCTCCTTCTATCTGTAACTCTTTCACATAAATATAAAAATAAATCAGTTCTTTGTGGCCAAATGGGCCAAACTGGAAACCATAATGCTAAGGGAAATGAACCAATCCCAAAAGGTTAGATACCACATGTTTGCCTTAATTTAAGATGATATGATGTTTAGCATAACATGTTATGTTATGGCTATTATGTCATATGTAGTATATAAACTAAAACTGAACTGTGAATGGGGGGGTCACAGAAAGTGGTTAAGAAATCGCATTTATTTTTAACATGTTGACTGCTCAATACCATGTCAATTAATTCTATAATGATGTTAATTGTTGCAGATGGTATATTAGTGCTTTTATTTGACAAGGATGATACTCTGCTGTCTCTGCCCTCAGACCAGAGAGGGTCTACCCAATAAGTAGTTGGACTTGACTGGACTATAAGATGTTGGACTCTATATGCTTGGCATATACTTGCAAAGAGGGAATTTCAACTGAACTTGAACTATGGTTATGCAACAAGGTGGAGGGACCCACCATGGGGGGAGTGTGGGGGAGAATCCCAGATTCTATGTAATTACAACACAATGTAATTAATGAATAAATTTAATAAAAAATAAATCATAAAAAAATGAAAGCAGTCATAGAATCAATGGGTGGAAGTTACAAAGAAGGCAGCTTTTGACTTAAACTCACAACTCTAGAAATTACAGCTGTCCAAAAAATATAGCTGCCCATTTCATGAGCTAGTTTACTCCCTGCTGTTTCAATAGATTCCCAAATACAAATCAAAATGACTCCTTGTTATGGATTCTAACTGGATGCTGCAAACTGACATTTATTTCTGTGCCAATCAGGGAGGAAGGGAGAATCAGCACAGCATCATAGCTAAAAGTGTTACCTCTAGAACCCAACTTCTAGTGTTCAAACTCCAACCCTGTCCTTTGTATGATCTTGTGCAGCTTCAGATTCTTTGTATCAAAATGTTCTTATCCCATAAAATGAAGTTACAACCTTGTGGTTTAAAAGAAAATTAAATTATTTACTATTATTATTTACTATTATGAAACCTTCACAACAGTAGCTATCATATTGTATATGAATATCTGTTAAACTTACATATATATTTATGCAATGAAATGCAAAATGGTAAACATTGATAAATCCAAAATAATATTTAAATAACTAAATATCAAAAAACACAAAGAGGGCTAGAGTCATGGCACAATGGATTAACAGTCCCTAGCAGAGTGCCAGTTGGAGTCGAGGCTACACTTATCCTATACAGCTCCCTGCTAACTAGCCTAAGACCTGGTGGATGACAGTTTAAGAACCTGTGTTCCTGCTACCTGCACTGGAGATCTGGATGGAGTTCCTGGCTCCTGGCTTTTTCCTGACACTGCACCACATGTTGTTACCATTTGGGAAAGCAGACCACAAATGAACTTCTCACACACTCTCTCAGCCTTTCAAATAAATAAAGCTTTAAAAGAATTAATGATGTTGATAGTAAGATAGGGCTTAGTACCTACAAAGTGTTTTTGAAAGAATTTCCTGTAAATTATTTTTTATACCAATTTTTCACCTATTTGCCTTTTCCCTAGAGTTTATTGCTTTTTCTTCCTAACAGCTTTGACACTTTTGTACGCATCATTCATTCTTCCTATGTTCTTGGAAACTATATCCTAACTGTTCATGTGCTGGGCTTCTCCACCCACAACACTCTGGACTCCTCACAACAGCGACTACAAAATCATCTGTTCTCTATTTGTCTAAACAATGCTCAAACAAATGAGAGCTACTTGGTCATTCAATTGAATGAACAACTTACTGGGTCATACTCTACCATTAACAGTGGGAAAAACAAAAGATTTAACAAACATTCCATACACGATCAATGTTTGCCACATTGAATATGGTGTTGTAAGGTTTGGGGGAGCTTTTGTAAGGTTTGAGCAAGAAATAGCAAGTAATTTCCCTAAGGTCACACAATTGGTAGACTCAACCATATAACTCTTAAGTTGCATGCTCTTCCCCAGTAGATAATATCATTCAAAAGAAATTGCATTACACAGTAGTCATGACATTTTTAAACACAGTCATCTTTACGTGGCCAGAGAAATGGCATAGCAATCAACATAGCACCATTGCAGAGTAAATATGAAATAAGATGTGATGACATAAGTCTTCTTCCAGCTAGGACTTGGAAAAATACCAAACTGATTAGAGTTAGAATGATTTCAAAATGAGTGAGTATGCATTGCTTTAGAAATACGTAGAGTGTAAATGAGAAATAAAATGAAATTCTTTGTAAATGAAATTAAATTATTCAAGCATGTATAATACCACAACTCAAGGGTCAGTAATTTGCTCCATTTTACAAATTAATAAGAAGGGGAGAAGTAGAAGAGTGGGCTACTCAAAACAACACAGGGAGCTGCCAGGAAAAACACAAATTGGCCAGAAATCAGAACTTGCATATTTTCTGAAATAACTCTCCAAATATGGTAAACTGCCAGGTCCAACAATGCTTAACTTTTTCCAGGCTATAACAGTCCATTTGGTAAATGGCTCTAAATGACAACAAAGTGCCTACATATCCCTTACTGGCCTGAAACTAGACAGCCAATTGGGAACAAAAAATTCACTCTTTAGGGGGAAGTGACCAATTTGAAGCAGACCCTCCCAGGCGGGCAAGCTATTGATGGGTGTCTATGTTGGCCAGTTAGATTGTACTTTAAGTCTTTATAGTCACAATGGGGTCCAAGTGCCCTAAAAGAGCCATATATTTAAAAAGCCTAATTAATACCCCAGGGAATACCTTATTCATTAAGCAGGGTCTGACACGCCATGACATGAGTTTTCCATTCCACTTAGTAAAAGCAAGTTCTTAGTTCCTTCAATCAGTGCTCCTGAAGACAAGAAGCGGTTTTGGAAATAACATTTAATGGCTAAATTTATTTCTTGTCTGAAAGTTAAGAAGTTATTGGGACTTCCTACTTGTTAGCAGTGCAACTGGGAGCGTGGCAGATTCTAAGATTGTCATTATTCATCTTAATGAGGGCACAAAGACAAAAGGGTTAGGAAAAAAGCAAGGACGCTAGAAAGGTCAGCGGTCAGGGACGCTTTTTTAAAGGTTTTTCACTGTATTGTAAGTTAATTTTAAAAGAAAAAGACCCACTTAATAGATTAAATTTTTCTATGCAAAAAGAATATTTGTGACAGATGGCTAAGCTGAGCAACATTTACCACAATACTTAACTTGAATGCAGCTGACACACCCTGTCATATTTCATACACTAGTCTTATTATCAATAACTTAGAATCTCGGTAGATTCTTAATGTGTATGAAGTCAGATGGAACAACTGAGAACTGGTGAGTTAATTTGTAGTACCAAACAACTCTATATACAGTCCAAATGGCAGCAACCTGTATAAGAAAATCAATTCTTTTATATGTACATGTTTCTGGCTAAATACATCATTTACTGATTTGATTGGAGATGTTAGAAAATTTATTCTTGGGCCTGGCATAATAGTGTAGCAGATAAAGTCCTTGCCTTGAAACCACCGGTATCCCATATGGGCGCCAGTTCTAATATTGGCATGTCCACTTCCAATCCAGCTCCCTGCTGGTGGCCTGGGAAAACAGTTGAGGACAGTCCAACGCTTTGGGACCATGCACCCAAATGGGAGATTTGGAAAAGGTTCCTGGTTTTGGATTGGCTCAGCTCCAGCCGTTGCGGCCACTTGGGGAGTCAACCATCGGATGGAAGATCTTCCTCTCTGTATTTCTGCCTTTCTAATAAAAATAAATAACTTTTTAAAAGAAAGTTTATTCTTATAGATTAGCCATACTTTGCAAGCTCAAAACAAGGAGGCTGTTCCATGCCACGGAATCTTAACTACAGTCAAGCATGTGTCAGAAAATGAGTTCTTCAACACTTTCAAAAATCAACAAAAATCACATATCATGTGTACTATTTTGGTTCAAAGAATTATCTTGTCATGTTTGACACATGCAGCAAAGCACGATAATGTTTCTTTAAAGGTGAGGCCAAAATAGATATGGCAATTAGAATTATGTTGGTTGTTCAAAAATATTTGTAGAAACCACAATAGACATACATTTGGTTTTGTGCTTCACAGAAACAATCACAAATTGACATGTTAGGCGCTTTACCAGGCTAAAGGATTTGTATTCAATGTTGCAAAGTTTCTGCTTTGCCTCACTCCACTTTACAAATTAGATTATGACCAGAGAATTTCATAAATGGAGAAGTCACAGGATATCTAACCACGAAGAGTGATTTGTTTGCAACTAGATGGCATAGCTTCTTTATATTAGACATCTTGCCAGCTGTCTTGGCAGGGCTCCAATAAGGATGATGACAGTTATTGCATAATTCTCAGGAAACACATAAAAAGATAATACTTTCCAAACTGAGAGTGAATGAAGCTCACCCTTTTGAAGTCCATCATCAAAATAAAATCTGGCAAAAAGATCCTTATGAGTCATAGTAGTGTGTAGAAATCAAAAGGAAATAGCTAATGCTTATAATTTTTTTTAGAAATTTATGAAGAAATTTGATTTTTTTAAATTAAAAGGATATTATTTCTATGGCAAACTTCTGCAGGGCAAGTACCATAAGTTGTTAACCATTCTAACTCTGCCATCTAGGAAGCTTCTGGCTCAGAGTTAGTCAAAGAATAGCATTTGAGAAATGAACAATGGTCAGTGAAAATGAGGCAACCTGCTTTACTGATATCATGTACAAAAAATGCTCTTTCAGAACCACAGCTAGGTCTACACATGGTAGTTTTGCAACAATGTGTTCCAAGACATTGAGAGAGGGGGCAGTCGGAAGTAATAGAAATTGTAGACATTTAGTAATGTGAGAATGATTTAATCCTAAATCCAGTTCATTTGGAGAACTATCTAGTTAAAACAGAACTCTGATACAATAATAATATGCAACATCTAGATGGATGTAGTTATGCTAAAACTAACCTGGTTTATCTTTTGACTATTTCTTTGTATCTGGATACAAAGACATTTCAGAAAAACTATGGAAAATGAAGTAAAAAGCTAAGCATATTTAAATGCAAAAATTTTTTGAAATCTACTCATAATACATAACAATTTCCATGAGCTTTTCCATATTTATTTCCACTTTACTAACTATACACCAGTATTACTGGGCTGCTTTTCTATTTTTTGGATATGTTAGGTTTGTTTACTAAAGGTAATTTGAATATTTATAATGTCATTTGTGGACCACGCAAAAACATCAGCTTAAAATTTAGCCTGCTTGGGCCTGGCGTGATAGTGTAGTGGTTAAAATCCTCGCCTTGAACACTCTGGGATCCCATATGGGCGCAGGTTCTAATCTTGGCAGCCGCTTCCCATTCAACTCCCTGCCTGTGGCCTGGGAATGCAGTCGAGGACGGCCCAAAGCTTTGGGACCCTACACCCGTGTGAGAGACCTGGAAGAAGCTCCTGGCTCCTGACTTTGGATTGGCTCAGTTCCAGCCGTTGCAGCTGCTTGGGAAGTGAACCATAGGATGGAAGATCTTCCTCTCTGTCTCTGCTCTCTGTATATCTGCCTTTCCAATAAAAATAAAATAAATCTTTAAAAAAGGCCTGTTTATAGCAATATTAAATCTTGAAATCCACCTGTGGTTGTCTTGGCACGGCCAGAGCTTATGACTATTTGGGCTTTATATGGCCAACAGTTTGCATATTCCACACTCCTGCAATAAAACCAAGGTAAGTTAAAGTATCAGGAGCTGAAAATGCATTTCAAAATGAAGATTAAGTTTTTTATATATAATGAATTTCAGTACATGACATTTTGTAGGTGCATGCATCCATGAGTGAATATGTGAGCCATACACACATGTAGAATGAAAAAGATGAAAGACATATGTTTATATTCACACAGGAGGAGGCAAGCAATGATTTTTGCCTCATTAGCATTAAGTACAGCATTGTTTAAGTAAAAAATGTTTCAGATCTAAGGAAGGACTGAGAAAAGAGGCATTCTAAGCAAACAGTACTGAACCATATAGAGCCAGATATCTCTAAAGAAGTTCACAGGAATTAATAATAACCCAAGATCATCACAATATGGTTCAATTAATATTGAACCATTTGAGGAAAAGTGTATAGTTATAATGCCTCTAAAAATCTATGCTAGACGGTCCCCCTTCCAAAAAAGAAGATGACGACGACGATGATGACGAAAACTCTGGCATTAAAATGGTTAATGCAGAAACTTTGGGGAAATCTAGTTATCTATAAAGAGATATATGCCACTAGAATTCCACACAGTTGAGATTTCGCTGAATTCTTGCTCAAAGTATTTCACAGCCTTTAGTACACAGATCTTTTAAAAACATGAAATGAATGGCTTATGGCAATTATTTGTGATGTAACTGACAATTTAATGGGGGCATTTTGATTGATCTGGAAAGAGAGTCAGCTATGATAGAAGAAAAAAACACTAATGCATGTGCTATTCGTACAACCAGCAAAGTGAAAGAAGAAATGCATGATATGAGCTACATTTAGTCAATAAAATACTTAAAAGGTTCTGAAGTCACTAACTTGTTTCTGCTCTCTGTTTCCAATGCCTGACCAACAAAACCTTTTTAATCACAGAATAAATGAGCCTACTTCAAATGACCCTTCTTCAAACCCTTTCATCACTTGGCTTCCAGGTCACTCAGTTTAGCACACAGGTCCCAGTTTTTACGTCTCGCCATCCATTTGTTAAAAGTCTTTCCAATTTCCCAACTTCAAAATGTTGGCCTATCCTGTGAAAGATCTCCCTTGGATCTTTGCCTGCCCAACCCATGTGGGAGGCCATAGGCACATGACACACTGTGTCCCCAAAGGGGACCCCTGACAGGAGTCTCGGCTGGCGGAGACCACAACATGGCATTTTCTCTGGGCATGCAGCTAGAGCCATGGGCTGCACCCCAGTCTCTCTTCTCTGCCTCTTTAAGGAACTGTGCTAGGACTTCCTTTATAAACAACTCTAGGAAGTCAAATGTTACATTCATCCTGCTTTTTAGCAGGTAAAGAGTCTGTCCTGAGACACAGCTTCCTGATATTTAACTTCATTGGAGGGTCCACTGTTAGCCAGTAGCCTGGTTGTTGTTGGGTGGAAGTAACGATGGGACCATCTGCCTGCCCCATTTTACTACTTGATATTAGCTTGTGACTTCAAATAAATGGACACCCTTCATCACCAGTTTGTCTCTAGTGTTTCTGCTGAACAGCACTGTCGCCTCACCCCTTGGTGGTCTTGGAGGCCTGTTGGACAGAAGATCCCCAAGACTGCTCCAGATACAAGCCCTGGGAATTTTGTCTTCTCTGTCTATAGCATAGACTGCAGGTAATCTAATCTGGTATAATGGCTTTTAAAACAGTATGCATACTGATGGTCCCCAAATTTATTTCTAGTCTGAAACTCCCCCTTATACGCTGGGCTCAAGTATCTCTGACTCCATTTATTGGCCTAAGAAGTATGTTAATGTGTCTGAGGCCAAACTCTTGATTCATTACTCGCATAGCCTTCCTTCTTTTTCATCCAGTCCTCCTCATCTCTGAAACTGTCATTCTCTTTTATAACTCTAATAATTTTCATTGTACAATGAGGTCTTCCATGATTTCACTTCAAAATAATTGCTTCTCCTTTTATTTCTCACTGGCTATCCAGCCTCTTGTCTTCTTGCTCTTCATAGAATTCCTATGTTGCTAGCACCAGAACTGAGGGGCTTTGTACTAGTTCTCTAGTCTGTACAGAAAACTCTTCCTTGAAACATGAAACTCATCTCCTAACTTAATTCAAACTTCTGTTTCTTTTTTTTTTACCATTTGGAGGCCTACGCAGTGGTACATGACTTAAGCCACCATCTGCAGAGCTGATGTCCCATATACACACCAGTTCAAGTTCTGGCTATACCACTTCCAAGCCAGCTCCTTGTTAATGTTCTTGGGAAAGAGGCAGAGGATTATCCATCTGCTTGGGTTTCTGCATCAACATGGGACACCTGGATGAAGCTCCTGGCTTCTGGCTTTGGCCTAGACTAGCCCTGGCTCTTGTGGTTATCTGGGGAGTGAAACAATGGATAACCAATCTCTGTAACTTTCAGATAAATAAATAAATCTTTTTTCTTTAAAAAAGGCAGAGATACTTGGGGGAGGGGAAGGGAGAGGGAGAGGGAGGGAGGGAGGGAGGGAGGGAGAGAGAGAGAGAGAAAGAGAGATCTTTCATCAATTGGTTCACTCCCCAAGTGGCCAGAATAGCAGGGGCTGGCCCCGGCAAAGGCAGAATCCTAGAAAATCGTCTTTGTCTCCCATGTGGGTGGCAGGGATCCAAACATTTGAGCCATCACTTGCTGTCTCCCAGTTCACATTGACAGGGAGCTTAATCCAAAGCTGAGGAGCTGGGACTTGAACTCAGACACGTCTGTATGTGATATGCGCATCCCAGGAATGTGCTTATACTGCTGCATCATAACAGCTACTGTAAAACCTCTGAAAGTTATTCTCTCAGAGGGACCCTTTACTGATCTTGATTTAAAAAGAACTTAATAGAAAAAAAAAGGCACCATTATTTCTCTTAATCATTAAGTTATATGCCACAATTTTTATAATTTATCATTGTCAGATGTTATACTAAATATTTGTTTTTTGAGGGGAAATTTGGTTTAGATTCTCAGCATTGAGAACCTAGTGGTGAAAACAGGTTTAGGCACATCATATGTGCTCAATCTACATTTGATGCATGAAGAAATAAAATTGTTAGAAATGGAAAAACTTGTAGTATTATATTGTCAACACTGATGCAAAGGATCAGAGAGGAAATTAAAGTCAATATTTAGGCATTTAATGGCTGAGCACAACATGAATTGAAAAATCACATCGAATTAAGAACATATGAATTGGGCCCGGTATGGAAGCCTAGCTGTCTTGAATACACCTGGATTCCATATGGGCTCCGGTTCTAATCCCGGTGGCCCCACTTCCCATCCAGCTTCCTGCTTGTGGCCTGGGAAAGCAAATATGGCCCAAAGCCTTGGGACTCTGCACCCAAGTGGGAGACCCGAAGGAAGCTCCAGGCTTCTGGCTTCGGATAGGCTCAGTTCTGCCTCATGGGGCCATTTGGGGAGTGCATCATCACACACAACTTCCTCTCTGTCTCTCCTCTCTGTATATCTGACTTTCCAATAAAAATAAATAAAGCTTTTAAAAAAAACAAGAATTTTTAGAACTGAAAAGAATGGTGGAGATCACCCAATACAATCCTTTTCACTTATAAGTACTTATTTGCACAGCCAGAACTCTTATTTATCTTCTTTGACTTTTTGGGTTCAGGCTAATTTATTGAAACTTGATATTTTTATTTCCTCTAAAGGAAATGAACATTAAACACTTTCTTCTTGATAACACTGATTTAGATGCAAAGCAATGACTTCCAAAAGGAGAAAATAGGTAACCATGATTCATAGGTCCAAAGAGGTTTGGATAAATATTAGTGTTTTTAACCTAACTATACCCTTGGAAATTTATGAAATCATCAACAACATATAAAATATGCAAGAAAATGGATACTGAGACAAATTGCCTCATGTGCTACGACTGAGTTTATACACCTACAGAAATGCTTCCTTAACATAAAAATAATGTATTTCACATACAAGCACAGGCACACAAGCATGTGTGCATACTTGTGTACATGGGACACAAATTGAAAGAATTGCCTATTTCTATAAACTTACAATTCAAAGATACAACCTTGCAATGAAATACTAGATCTTTTCAGTGCTTTAAAGACTATCATTGTACAACGTCAACCACCTGCAGGCAGCAGAGTTTCTTCTGCAAGAGTAAGCCATGGCAGCTGCATTTCATTTTTATTTGAAAAGACTGATCTGGTGTTTTTATAGCTCTCGATTAAGCTGTTTAAACAAAAAAAGTAAATGTTGAAAGAGGAAACCACTGTAGTTAAGCCTTATATAAACTAGTAATGGGCAAATCACTGGTGGTTTCAAAGTTTGGTTTGAATAAACACCTAAATCTGTTGGAACCTCTCCTCAGCTGAAAAATTCCAGCTCCCACAAGGTTAGTAGAGTTTTAGGGTTTCCACTGAATCTGCCATTGATTTTCACAAATGCCTACAATCTCAGGCAAATAGTAAGAGCAAGTTTGGGCAGAGGGCAAGTTACGAAATATAAAATAGCCTCAGTGTTTGGCTCCAAATGGGGGAATTCTAATTCTCCAACTTTAAAACTCCGGGTGTAAAGTCATTGCAATCACAGACAAATTATATGCATGTGGCAATACAGCTAACAAAACCATCATCTGGTTACCAAACTTTGAAGCACTTTAATTACTTGGTAATGGGGTGGACATTTGGCATAACAGCTAATTTACCAGCATCCAATATTGGAGAGCATGGTAGGATCCAGATTCCTGCTAATGCACACACTGGGAGGCAGTAGGTGATGGCTCAAAACCCTGGGTCCTGGGCCCTGACAAACAGCGTAGTGGTTAAAGTTCTCGCCTTGAACGCCCCGGGATCCCATAAGCGTACAGGTTCTAACCCCTGAGGCCCGGCTTCCCATCCAGCTCCCTGCCTATGGCCTGGGAAAGCAGTTGAGGATGGCCCAAAGCCTTGGAACCCTGTACCCACATGGGAGACCCAGAAGAGCTCCGGGGTCCTAGCTTTGGATTGGCTCAGCTCCCACCGTTGCAGCCACTTGGGGAGTGAACCATCAGATGGAAGAACTTAAAAACAAACAAAACAAAACAAAACAAAAACCTTGGGTCCTTACTACTCACACAGAGACCTGGATGGAGATCTAGGTTACTGGTTTCTGCATGGTCCAGTCCTGACTGTTATTCGCTTTCGGGAAAAGATAAGCAGATAGAAGCACTCCTGTCCACATTTCAGAAATAAAATATAATTTAAAAAAATGACAATAAACACAATGAAGTACAAAAAAATCATCTTTACTGTTTCTGAGTAGTTGTTACTCGTGCTTCAGATTTCAGGGCAAGAATCACTTTCTTAGGAGAGAATTTGCAAACTAGGCTATTGACTAATGTGGCATTATAAATTTTCATTCCGCCCAGCATGGTATTTTATGTAGGTGTTTAATATCTCCCACTTCCAACATTAAAATTATCCCAAATCTAAGATCTATTTTTCACTTGTATTCCATGTACTTAACATGGTGCTTAGTACACGGTGAGTAATCACTCAATATTTATGGATTGGTTGCATACTCAAAAAACATTAACTAGGTGCATGACTTTGTATGAGCTTTCACTATTAACATTTCAGAGTAGAAATAGGAAGATTTTTTTCAAATTATAAAACACTACATTATTGCAATTTATGAGAAGTGTATTACAAATCCAAACTATAAGTCTTTTAGATGCACTATTGAGGTAAAGAAACGCCCATCTGCTCCAACAGACACACATGTTCATGACAAAATCAAGGAGATAAACCTTATATACACTGAGAACTTCATTTTAGCAGCTGAATTAACTTCTCCATGAAGCTGCTCCTCCAAAGCATAATGCCCCCTGCCTTGCTATCCTAATGAATTTATAACAATGCCAAACAAGAAAACTTTACTAAACACCACCCTTTTAGCCAATAGTTCTTATGTGTGTGATCCTAATTAAAGGTTACATTTCCTTATGGCCAACAGATCAATTTGTATTTCATTTTTCTACTTCAGTCTCAAGGTATCTGGTACAGTGCTGAGAACTACAACAGCTGCTTAATACATATGAGGGTGAATCAACAAATTCACGGAAAATGGAACTTAAAAATAAGTGAATTTTGGTTCAAACAAAAAGTTGAAGTCTTTGCCTAAGTGTGATGTTCTATACATCATCCACAATCACTTTGAACTGTATAACTCCTCAAACTATATATAACTCCTCAAACTATATAACTGATAAAATTATGAAAAAAAACTTGTGAACCAGAAGAAAATGTTGATACATCCAATTTAAATTATTTGTGTTAAGGAAGATAATTAGCTTAAAAAAACAACAACCAAAAAATAATTTCCATTTGGCTCTGGAACATATTTGTTTAAACAGCAATCTCAGAATTTAGACTGAAATAGGACACAAATAGTCCATGATTGTTTACAAAGAACACTTTCCTTTGGGAAATATTTTATTTTCCACTTGTGAGGTTTATGGCAGAATGACAAGCCAGTGACATTTTATATATGGTTTTTCCATTTTACACAGCATTTTCCATTTACAAAGTATGTGAGAAGTCCTTACATCAAGTCCTAACACCTGCGTATGTGGAGGCGGAAAGCCAAATTAAAAAAAAAAAAAAAATAAAGGGGGGAACAGAACATCTTCCTTAAGAACACAAAGACCAAAGTTAGAGTTTAGATTTACTGATACTCAGAGATCAAGTATCTTTTCATTCAAATGCATGGAGAAAAAATATTTTGCATTTGCAAAAATATTACAATTTCAAATTACAAATATATGTATACACATGGAGTAAATATAATAGACAATGTATTTCTCAATAGTGCATAGAATGAGATCTCTTTAGGGTCTGAGTCAGACCTATGACAAAGGAATCCAAAGATACAGTAACTAACAGATTGACCATGCACATATTTTTAAACAACTTATAAGATATAAAAAATCTTCTTTAACATTTGGTTTTGATAGTTTGATTTCCTAAATTTTTGGAACAATTTTCAACTCATTTATTGTCTTTTCTCTATCCAGACAACATCAAAGATGACTAAGTCCTATCGTCTTCTTTACTGATGATCTTTGGAAAGCCTGTTTATAATTCTCTCTTTTTTTATTATTAGTTTTATTTGTGTTTCCATTCTCACCATTAAATGAGTCCCTTATCTTTAAACAAGTAGCTGAGATGCTAATCTCTCAGCTTCATTGCAATGCTAAATATATTTCTATGAAATACATATATATTACTATCATCAAAATTCAATTAGATAATTTTTAGTAATGTTAGAATTTTTTAAATTTCTGACTGCATGAATGAGTATAATAGCTTATCTCTGTAACACAAGAGACTGCATCATTGTGTGATGATTAAATATACTGACATGCTTTTTTATATTTTTTATAAAGCTAACATACTTCCTCTAAAGTTTAAACCAGAACAAGAAATACTCACGGGAAAACTAAATTTACTTGCTATACATTTCATAAGCTATATCACGAATCTTTAGTAGAAATAAGTTACCTATTTTATGGGAAGATGTACTGACATATTCTTTGATACAATTTTTTAATAGATTTATTTATTCGAAAAGCAGACCTAAAGTGGGGAAGAGGCAGAAAATGAAGAACAAAGCAGATATAGGGTGAGAGGCAGAGAGAGAAGCCTTCATCCCACTGGTTCACTACCCAGATGGCCACAATGGCCCGGGCTGGGCAAGGGCAAAGTCAGGAGCCAGGCACTTCTTCCTGGTCTCTCATTTGGTGGCAAGGTCCAACCACTTGGGCCATCCTCCACTGCTTTTTCCAGGAGAATTAGAGGGAGCTAGATTAGAAATGCAACAGCCAAACCTTGATTTGGTGTCCATATGGGAAACTATAGGAGGCAACTTAATGAGCTACTTCACAGCATAGGCTTCAGATCTATTCTTTTTTTTTTTTTAAGATTCATGTATCTATTTTTTTAAATATTTATTTTTATTGTAAAATCAGATATACAGGGAGTAGTAGAGACATAGAGAAAGATCTTCCATTTGATGCTTTACTCCAAGTGGCTTCAATGGCCAGAACTGAGCAGATCCGAAGCCAGAAGCCAGGAGCTGCTTATGGGTCTCCCATGCAGGTGCAGGGTCCCAAGGCTTTGGGGCATTCTCTACTGCTTTCCCAGGCCACAAGCAGGGAGGTGGTTTGGAAGCAGGGCCGCTGGGATTAGAACCAGTGACTGTACAGGATCCTGGAGCAGGCAAGGCAAGATTTTAGCCACTAGGCTACCGCGACTGGCCCACATATATCTATTTTCATTTCTTCATTTGAACAATGTAGACATAAGAAAAAAAGGTCAAGTTTTCTAGCTATTAAGGAAATGCAAATAAAAACCACTTTGATGTTCCACTTAACTCCGGTGAAAACGGCCTACATACATACATAAATTAACAAAACAACAAATGCTGGTGAAGATGTGGGGAAAAGGTAGCTTATTCCATGGTTGGTGGGAGTGTAGACTAGTACAGTCACTATGGAAGCTAGTATAGACAGTATCAGATAACTGTAAATTGATCTACAGTGTAACCCAGCTATCCCACTCCTGGGAAGATATTCAAAGGAAATGAAAGCTGCATGTAGCAATCTGCAACCCTGTATTTACAGCAGCAAAGTTCACAATGATAAAGACATGGAAACAACCCAGGTAGCCATTAACAGATGGATAAAGAAATTGTGGTACATCTTATCTATGGTATACTACTCAGCCATAAAAGGGAATGAAATCTTACCATTTACAAAAAAAAAAAAAATTCCAACTCGAGAAAATCATGCTTAGTGAAATAAGCCAGTCCCAATGGGACACATATCATATGTTCTCTCTAAGATAGCGTTTGGACAAAATACAAATTAAACGGATATAGGTAATCACATACACACATATTCTCTCACAAATGAATGGTATAGCAGGGACCAGCACACTGGGAGTAAAGATATATCATGGAATGTGTCTCTACTCTTGAGACTCCCATTTTGAAACGTGAATATGGCTGTACAGCAGACTAAATTTTCTACCTCTACCTATACCTACTATGCCATGATACACTTAAAAAGCAGAAAGTTCATCTTGTAACTATTACTAAGAGATCACTGTGATAATTTGAGGAATGTAAGTGGGGAGGGATGTAAGCAGAGGGGAGGGAAGAACTCATATTACTACCACACTGTAACAATTAAAATAATAAAAATCTGTATTTGTTTGAACTGCAGTTATGGGGTATGGAGGGAGGTGGAGGGAGGCTGAGCAAGGGAAGAGAAAAAGCTAGCACATAAGCGTAAACTGCTGCAATGAGTAGGGCTGGGCCATGAACCAGGAACTCCATCTGGGTTTTTCACGTGGGCAGCAGGGATCGATGTTCTTGACCCACTGTCTACTGCCTCCCAGGATGTGCACTAACAGGAAACACAGAGTAACAGTGCAGGATGTGAACACACAAAGATGCAGTTTGCCCTCAAACCATAATGCCTGAAGTAGCATACTCTGGCATAAAAATCTCAATCATGGATTATGTTCATAAATGTAAAAGAATATATTGGAGGCCGACTTCGGGGTGCAGCAGGTGAAACCATCATCTGCAATCCTGCCAATCCATAGGAGCACCTATTCAAGTGTCACTGCTCCACTTCTGATCCAGCTTCCTACTAGTGCACCTGGAAAAGCAGCAGAACACGGCCCAAGCACTTGAATCCCTATCATCCATATAGGAGACTGGAGGAAATTCCAGGCTTCTGGCTTTGGCCAAGCCCAACCCTGGTAGTGATTCAGTGGATGAGATGATCTTTCTTCTTCTCCTAGTTTTTTGTCTTTCAAATTTCAAATATGTAAACACATACATGTGTGTATATATATGTGTGTGCATAGTATATTACTTGAAGTTATACTACTGTCATTATTATTGCTTATCAGTTAAATGAATTAAGCATACCATATGTCCTTTATAATGAAAATAAAGAATTTCATTGAGTTTTAAATCAAAGTAAAAGGAAAACAACCATAGATTCTTTGTACAAATAACTAACTTGTGATCCTGAAAAATTCCAAAATGCCGTTCTCTATCTGTATCTGTGATTAGATATGTGTATTTGTATTATACTATATGTTCTATGACATGCACACACACACAAATCCAACTTGGGTAATTCATTTTGTCAAGCTTTTTTTGAATGATCCCTACTTGATATGAGTAAATCCAATAGAAAAGGTTTTTAATCTCTTAACACTTAACTTCTGGTGAGAAAGATGAGAAATTGTCAGGCTGAGGGTACATTAACTCTTTCAGATAAATTAAGTCCTATTTTACGTTCTGAGAAAGATCATTCCCCAGATGAGCCTCTCGTGGCCTGAAAGGGTTTATGCAACCCTTAACTGAGCAATATATTCTCTTTTCACCATTAGCATCATGCACCAAATGTCTATCCATTCCCTGAACAACATTTGAAAAATGTAGCTCATAGTCTCTGTAATTTCAGGCTGAATTTCAAGCAATCAAGACTCACAGAAAAAAAAAATTCTGCTCACAGATCCTAGGAAACATATACTTCATTCAGACAATTTCTTGGAATGTTTATTTCTATCAAAGAGTTTAAGACATAATTTTCAATCCCGATTTTAAATCAAAACATGATGGAGGGATAATTGTAACATGTTAGACCTCTTTTTTTTTTTTTTGGTCAAACTGATGTTATGCCAAAATAACAAGCTAATGTTCTCTGTTTACTTGAAGAATATTCAGTTTAATTTCATTATACAATGAACTCTAACCTATTTAAGTAAACATTTATTACACACTTAATTTTCTACAAGTGTTGATCTAGGCTTATTGTATTCCAAGATGAGGAAGAATCAGTATCCCCAGAGTTTACAGTCCAGCATGCACAATAGACATGTACATAAACAGAGTAGAGAAAAACCAGCAAGTGTGATGATCAAAGTATTAAAGTGTTATGAGAACACAAGGGACAGGAAAATTAATTGTGATTATTATGCTTAGGGAAGACTTTCTAGAGAAGATGGTATAAGTGAGCAGCTAAGTTTTAAATTCATCTACAATCATTTCAAAAAGACCATCTTTTTAATCATTTGAGGAATATAGGAGAAGACACAGTAAGATAGTTTCACAGGGAACAAATGTGGATTTTAAGATTTAGGAGCCTTTCTGAACTACAAAACAGAATAACATCTGAACTAAAAACATAAGGCTTAAGATCTGAAAGATCAAAATTGGAATCCAGAACCTCACTAACCATACATATTGCTATATGTTCTCAAACACATGACTGAGCTCCGGTATGCACAATTTTCTCACATTGAAAATTAAGCTAATTGAAATGAGTTTATCAAAATTATCTAACTCATACAATTGTTTTGGAAATCAATTGTAGAGAAAAACGTGCATCAAAACACACACACACACACACACACACACACATACAAGTTGAACATTCCTCTAAGTTGAAATCAAATTAGGTCTACAATTCAAAACTGCTTGAGCACCCACATGATGCCACAGGTAGAAACTCCACATCTGACATCATGTTGGGTGAAAGTCAAAATGCAGGTGTATTGAGCACACTATGTATAATTACCCTTGGGATGCCATTTAGAGGTGATGACTGAGATACCCAAATCCCATAATGGTGTGGCTTCCTTTAAGTCCTAGCTTCATTTCTAATTCCCAGCTCCTTGCTAACACATACCCTGAGAGGCAGAATGTCTTCAGCCTCATTTGGAGAGTGAAGCAGCAGATAAAAGATCCTTCTCTCTGTCGTTCTGAATGACTCGAACAATATAATGATCCTTAGATTATGCACAGAAGGGGTATCAGAAACTAATGAATTTTATGTTTAGACATGGTCTCATCTCCAACACATCCTAAAGATATGTGAATGTATGCAAATATATTCCATAATCCTGAAAATTTTGAAATCTAAAACACGTTTGGTCCTAAGCATTTCAGATCAGGGATACTCAAGATATATGTGCAAGGAGACTTCAGGGAAGTTTGTTGAAAAATGGAATTAAAAATATTCGTGTTGGCACAAAAATTGTTGAACGTCATCATCGTCGAACACCCTTTATAAGCACATTTGCTAAGGTTCCTCTGTCTTGCTTTTTTAATACACCTCAACACTGGACTCTGTCCTTGGCTCCCATAGTTCAGTTCTGGCAAGAATCCTGCTGAGTGAGTTTAGTGAAAAATCGTCCATATTTGCTTTCTGATTGAATCGATTATGCTTCACCTTTGCTCCTTAGCTTGACCAAATTCCATACCCTCCAACTTTTATATCACTTTCAGCAGTAACCCTATCAAGTCAGTTTAGGCAAAATTCCCTTTATCTCTGATATTTCATTTTCCTAATTTTCCATCCACTGGGTTCCAGCTTGCTCCTTAGCTATAAATGGCTGAAGCCAAGCCCCTCTACATTGTCTCAAATATTGATGCTAGGCTTCATCAGGGGCTAGTCTCTCAGCCTCCTTCCCTTAGCTTTGAAGGCCATGGCTTGCCTTGCCTTTTGATGCTGAATCAGCTGCTTAGTCAAAAGAACTGACTGAATAGAGTTGCACAGCTGCCCCTATAAGGTTCTAATCACTTTTTCACAAGGTCATTTGTTTCTTCCAAGGACAATATCTCCCGTCTCATGGAGTTTCTCTTCCAGAAACTCCAGGCCTAGGGCCAAACAAAAGTGTAAGAAAAAAAAAGTCAAACTGTAAGGAAAACTTTCACCCTAACTCCTGGAGGATCCCTGGAATTAAGCAACAGCTACCCAGATCCTTGCTCTGTCCTTTGCAATAAACTTATCTTTCCTTAAATACCCAAAGTCTGTGATTGGCTTCTTATGCATCTTGATAGCAAATCCAGTTTGGGGGCTTCTAGAGAAACTCCTCCAGTCAACTTAGGGGTTATTGCATCTCATCTCTCCTTGTCCTGTGATCCTCTGAATATAGCCTACCTGTGGACTTGGTAGTGGAGATGCATGGACTAGAGATTCTTCACACAAGAAAGCAGGCATAGGCTATACAGTAGAGGTAAGCAAGGTAGCAAGGTTTAATGGGGTAGGGAATCTGTCAGAACAGATGGGCACCTCTTTGGACAGAATCTGACAGAGAGGATGTCCAGCCATTCAGAGATATGCAAGATTACATAGTTTAAGGAAGAGAAAATGCCAGAAAGGCCAGGCGAACATCTCAGGAAGTGGCAGAGAGCTCAGAGCAATACACCTTATAGACCAGGCTGGCATCTCAGGGAAGAGCTGAGTGCAGTCTGTATTCAAACTTGGGCTTATCAGGGAATGGGGTCCTTTTT
The DNA here is from genome assembly GCF_030435755.1 of Ochotona princeps. Taxonomy (NCBI): domain Eukaryota; kingdom Metazoa; phylum Chordata; class Mammalia; order Lagomorpha; family Ochotonidae; genus Ochotona; species Ochotona princeps. The sequence goes on along the minus strand of NC_080865.1, from coordinate 62,567,178 downwards.
CTCCCAACCCTCACTGGACAAAATTTTGCTGAAAGGGAAATAGGTAAAATTCCTCCCACAGTTACATTGGGAAGAATGTTATCACACTGAGTAGCCTCCTAGCACCAGTAAGCCTGTGTTCTCTCAGGATCCCTTCCTCTGGAAAACATTGGGACCAGTTTGCAGGGTACAGGCTGGATTCCAGTGTAAAATACTATCCTGCTACCAAGTATATCGCTGAGGCTGCTAGCATATGTTACATCTCTCTCTCACACACAGGCTAATTTGTAACTTCCTACCTAACATACCAAGGTTTCTCTTTCCCTCCTGGAATATCTGTCTATCTGTCTTCAGTACTCTAACTTTTGTCTGGCTCTGGTTTTATTTAATAATAATTGCTATTATTTCTATTTCATAATTTAAATTTTTTATTGTAAATGAATATAACTTCTATTTCAAGTCAATGTACTAAATTGAACTAAACTGAACTAAATCCCCAATACCATCATGGAGAGTATGTATTTCAAATAATTTTCCTTTTAAAAGAAATAAAAATTAACTAAATAAAAGAAGCAATGTTTTCTGACATGTGGTGTTGAAAAAACAATCTTCTTTTCCACACTGGCATTATCTCCTCCATGGACCACATACTTTTGCTTGAAGCGTGTACCCTCACACCTGATCATAAGAAAAACAATCTTGTTTTGAACTTCCTGCTTGTCTTGAGTTTGACAAAAGTAGGTAACTGAGGATAAGGAGAGAGTTGGAAGTAAACTTACTTCTGCTCTAGTCTGAAGTTCTGAATTTTTCTTCAGCAGCTACAAAATTGCCTGGATTGCTTATGGCCTTCATACCAAAATAAATAAGACCAAACAAACAAAAAACCAAAAATAAACTAAATTAACATTTGTTTCCAATGTTTATTTTGGTTTTGTCAATTATGTATGCAATTTACTTTGCAAAGTATAGACTCTCATCCCGCTAAAACCTGCTCCTGGCTTATTCTCAGAGGTGATAAATGTTACTTTGTAAGAATAAGCTTTTTTCCCCATCTATTTAAAAATTATTCTCTTAATACTGAATGATGGAATAAAAACGAACATAATGGCAGTAAGGTCAGGCCCGAAATTTGTTTTGAATTGTCAGGAAAGCACAGTGTGCTTCCTCAGTAACTTGATTTGTAACCACTTCAAATGACTCTCACTTATACACTGAGGAAATCCCAGGTGTTGATAGTTAGTTGACAGGGTGTTAATGTAATTAACATTCTGTCAGCTCTTCCTGTCAATGTGTTAATGGTGCCCCTGCTGCTCAGTCACTCCCTGTCCTCCAATTGGGGAAATGATTCAGCCAGCAGTCAATCAAAAAGCTAAGCTGATTTTGGGCAACAGACAGCTCTGCCATTGACAAAAAATCTCTGTGTGTAAATGTGGTAAGAAATTTGTCAACAGGATATAAGCAGTAAGGTCAACATTGTGGTTAATGTGCTTTTGCAGATGGTTACAGATGTTAAGAGTGGGCCACGGCGCACACTTTTAAGTCCAAGGAGCCCACTTTTAACCACAAAGAGAGAGAGGGCAAAGAAGGGATAGAAGAGTGGGAGGAAGGAGGAGAAGGAAAGGGAAGGGCAGAGAGAGGTGAAAAGGAGAGGGCAATAGTAAGAATGGGTAAGGGAGAGTGACTCAAGGGTAAGGGAGAGTGCCTAATGGGTAAGGGAGAGTGACCCATGTGTAAGGGAGAGTGACTCATTGCTCAGAAAGTGGCTGATCACCAGAGTATCTTGAGTTCAAGGAGATAGAGATGTTGTAGAAGCAAAAGGTCTCTGACCATTCCTTGCCTTCGTTTTTCTCTCTAAGGAAAACAGGGAAACTAGAATTGCTCTCTTGGAGCAAGCAATAACTTAAATTCAAAAAGGAAGTCTATTTTGTCCTCCTTTTTGCCACTGAAGCAGAACACGTGTCTTGCTCCCTACCTGTGGCACAACAGGGCAGGGGAATCTTGCTGGGAACCCTCTCCAAGTTTATGACTACTAGATCATGCCACTTTTTGTCCAATCATGTTTTTACAACAACTGTCCAATGCTTCCACCACACTCATCACAAAAATATATACTCCCAAAGTTGGTGGGGGGGAGGGGTCTTCATCTGAAGACTGTTGTTTCAACAAAAACTTGGATTAAATAAACATGTTCTGCTTTAGCCTTATTAATCTGCCTTTTCATGTAGAATGTCAGCAATCAGTTTTGTAATTGGTAAGAAAAAGATATTACTATTTCTCCTTTATAAAAAAGAAAACTCCTGGGGAGATTCTGCTGTTTGTTATTCCTAGGGTTATTAAAGCTGTTGTTTGTAATGTGTGTATCCCATCTCCAAGATCCAGTTGAAATTCTGGCCATTCTTCCAATTCACCTTCCTTTTAATGTGTTTAGGGAAGCAATGGAGGATAGCCCAAATACTTGTGTCCTTGGCAACCATGTGGGAAACCTGGATAGAGCTCCTTAGCCCCTGGCTTAATCTGGCCCATTGTTGTAGTCATCTGGGAAAGTGAACCAGCAGATCTCTTTCTTTGCTGTCTCCCCCAGACCCCCATCTCTGTCACTCTGCCTTAGAAACAAAAGGAAAGAACAAATTAATTTAAAAGTAAAGAAAAAAAGAAAAAGAAAAACAACACTTGCCAGTCATACTCATGGTACTCATGGCCAAGAAGATAAAAGTTGAAATGTTATATATAATGTCAATGTCACATGGAATGTCAAGTAGAAGAGAAAATGGTTGACAGTAGCATAGTGTCCATTCCTGGTATTCTCTCTCTCTTTCTCAGGTGTGGGTTATTTTTCAAAGTGCAGGAACCCAATGTCATTCTAAACGCCACCGCACCAATATTTGTAATGAATGACGAACATGGATACATATTACATAATTCCTGGTTATCTTAAAGATAAAAAGATGATTTGTTAGATATGAATAAATTATGCACAAAGGTCAACAGTGTTGTGGCACACGGTTTTATAAGTTGTTTCAGTTTCTTAATAGAAGGTGGCTTCCTACAATGACACAGAGACAACTGTGATCAATTTTATCAGAAGAAATAGAAAAGATCCTGTTAGATAAATAGGAACTTCCAAAATTATATTTATTTTCATCCTATTTGAAAGGCATTGGGAAGGAGGGAAGGAGAAAGAGACAGAGGCATTGATCTTCCAACTGTCAGTGCACTCCCTAAATGTCCACATTAGCCAGGCCTAGGCACAGCCCAGGTCATGAGCCAGTGAACCAGTTTGAGACTCCAATGTGGATGACAGAGACACAAGGATGTGAGCCATCACCTGCTGCTCTCCACAGTGTGTGTTAGCAGGAAGCTGGATTGGAAGCAAAGTAGCCAGTACTTGAAATACACAAAGTTATGGCATGTGAGAATCCCAACTGGCAAATTAACCACTGTGCCCAACACATGCCTTGACATTCTTTCCTGTTAAAATTCAGGGTAACAGCACTAGTTTCTCTACATAGTATTTTGAACTTCTGAACAACATGTGTTAACATGCGTAGCATTAGTAAATGCTGTGATTTGTTCGAGAGTTTCTCTCTGTTTTATAGTCTTATATTTTTTAGGATTTATTTTGTATATATTTGAAAAGCAGAGTTATAGAGAGAGACAGTGGGAGAGAGAATCTTCTATACAATGGTTCACTCACTAAATGGCCACAATGGCCAGGGCCTATCCAGGCCAAAGCCATGAGACAGGAACTTTTTCCTGGTCTCTACATGGGTACAGGGATCCAAGGACTTGGGTGATCTTTTGATATTTTCCCAATCACATTAGCAGGGAGATGGATAAGAAGTAGAGTAGCTAGAACTTCAACTGGCAACCACAGCAGATTCTAGTTTTGCAGGTGGAGGCTTAGCTCATATACCACAATGGCTGCTCCTTTATAATCTTATAAAACTGATTCTGCTTGTTTTGTTTGTTCTGTTGATAGAGCATGCAACTGTAATCCCAACATGTGGCCCTTGGTTGGCTTAATCTATTCCTGATGTAGTAACCAATACCTTGGCCTGGGTAACTTAGAAATAATAAAGATTTTTCACAGTTCTAGGGGCTAACAAGCCCAAAACCAAGGTACCAAAGAGTCTCCTCTGGGGATTACGTTTCAGCAGATGTAAACAGCATTGGGCACACTGGGTAGCTGAATCTGACAGAAACCGAGGTAAACAGCAGAAATAACAACGTCTCTCTAATCTTCTCCAAATCCCCTCTCTCCTAGAGTCTATCATAAAAACTAGAATCTCCCTTCCACTTCATCCCTGAGGCCGACTATCAAAGCTAGGAGGATCATTCGCTGCCCTTCCTTTCTCCTCCTCCGTCATGTGTCAAATATCTTGCCGTATACTTACAGAGAGCAAATGTCACATAGGGAAGCCAAGAGGAATCTGAACAAACATGTTTCTAAGTGGCCATAAATTTTGTTACAACTAGATCACAATCTTGTCTTTCAGTCATACTCTAGACAACTGTCCACAAAAACAGTTTGTCCATTTCTTTGGTCTTCATATATGAAGGCTCCACATCATATAAACCTTGTATTAAACAAATCTGCATTCCTTTCCTTTGATTTGTCCTTTGTTATAGGAATGTAAGCTATGAACATTAAAGTGAGAAAAGAAAGCTTTTCTCTCTTATTATTTTTTCTGAATCAGAAAAGTCACTAGTTCTGGAGAGAAAGGGGGAAATAGAAGTGATTAGTTTCCTTCTAAAAGCACTGACTTTGATCAGCTGGAAATAGCCTAGGTCATTTCATTTACGATAGAGCTTTTCTTCTCCTTCTTATTTTTTGGTCAATATTTTTTGACATTTACTTTAAAAGATGTGGGTCATTTCTTCTAAAATAAACTATACTTTTATATAACCATGCTCTACAAAAAAGATTCAACATTACTCAAGATTTTGAGACTTTCATGGAAAAAATTTAACAATAAGTACAGCCTATCACTATCGGACAATATCCATTTGAGGGGGTCAGTGAATGCAGATTCTTGGACTGGATGACTGCAACTGTGACTAAACACACATTAACTGAGTGTGTGTACTCTATTAAATCATTATGATGGGCAAGCTTGGGAACATCCAGATAGATAGCATGCAAGTTCCAAAGTGTTGGCAGTTTAAGGTCAATTTTTGCATCACATGCCTGCTATATTATCATGGCTTGGCAATAACTAGCATATTGAAAGTTCTCAATCAATATTATAAGTAAGCTTGAACACAGGTTGCAGCTTAACACAGCACAACTTGGGAACTGGGTGTTGCTCTGCTGTAACCACTACACTCAGATTCCTCAAACATAGATGCTGTTCAAATAGCCAATATTACTTTCAAGAGAAACTACTCCTATAGTTGTTCCCATTGTGATTAAGATTTAAAGGGCCAGTGAACTGAAGCAAAACAATTTATTTGCCGGGGACAGAAATTCTAGAAAGATCATCTAGAATAATTCCATACTAAAAATTGACTCATTGCTCTAAATTTAAAATAGGATGAAGTATCTCACAATAATATTTTCTCATTTGATAGTTAGAAGGAAGAAAAATATTAACTAGGCAATGCAACTGATATGAAATACACATATATATATATATGATGGCTATGCATTTTCTTTCTTTCTAGAAGTTTAAAGCTCTCAACAGCAGAAATCCTCCTAAGCAGAATAATTTGAGCAATAATTTATCATTATAGTAGATTAATTCATCTTTGTTGAGAAACTCAGCTCAGTATTTTAACATATTCTCTAAAATAAATTAGTACACTATTATTTTTAAAATATAATATGCAAAGCTACAACTCCATACATTTTAATATAGTTTCCAATCCACTTGTAGACAGTCACACTTTAGTGCCACTTAAATGAAGAATAACCATTCATCTGTAACTTACAGATACAGAAGGCTTTGAATTTTCATTTTAAAGTGCTTAATTACCTGAACTAAAGAGAAATAAAATGAGGTGTCCAGGCCAAGTTCATGAGAGTTTGAAATTACTTTTCTTTTTCTAAATTAGCAACAAAGACTCAATGTTGCAAGCTGTTGTGTGGTCATCAGCCAAGTGGAGAAGAAAATATTCAAGAGAAAAGACAAGAACCAAAATTGAAAGGAAAAGCAAAAAGGCTGCATTTCTACCCACAAGACAATGTAATGTATTTGACACAAAAAACTAATCAGCAGTAAAAGACAGCTTTTATTTTAAGTATTCCAGTGTGGCCAGTTATACTGTAACCCAAAGTCATCACTGATGATTTTCTGCCTCCAATCACTGCCAAAATTTGCTTGCAATATTTGTATTTATGAATGTACTCAGCATCATTAAGGGGCAAACAAAACACAGTATCACTTCATGAACTAATACACTGAGAGTGAATTTTTCTTTATATAAATCTAAATCATCATCCTCAAGTGATTCAAGTTCAATACCATAACTTCCACATTGGGTAGTAAAGGAAGAAAAAGGCAAAAGGTTTAACCTTGAAACAAGGTGACTGTCATACATTTCTTGAAGGAATTTACTTATTATCAGATAAAGAATTTATACTATTCACTGCCTCAAGAGATATAAAATGGTGAATCAATCTGCAGTTCAAGATATTTGTATAAACCCAGAGGAAGAGGATATGACTTTAACTTTTGAAAGCCAAAATAGGAAAAAAAAAAAGCTCTAATGTAATCTTTAGATACTGGATTTAACATTAAACAATTCTAGCTAAATAGATTTTATCATGTTTTCCTTTAAGTATATTTTTATAATTTATATATTAAATAAAAAGTAAGGGTTTGAAAATGTTTGCTTAGCAAGAGATGTTTATATATTATATGCTTACACACACACACACACATGTATATATATACACACAAATTTATTTAGATACATCATCTACAGACCTTGCATACATCCAGGCTTCCATTTATCTTTCAAAATCCTTTTATTGGACTGATATTAGTGATCTGCACAGCATCCTTGACTATGTACCAATGTCCTTGGGAAAATACATGCATTCATAATGAGAAATAATCTGCTGATCACCTTTAAGCATCTGGTTACACAAGAAGACATTTTTAAAAAGTTACACTTTAGATCTAATCAAGTCTCCTTTGACTTACCTTGCATATCTTGTGGGTTTTCCATGAAATTCTTCTTTGATAAATGGCATTTTTCTGACCTAATTGTTCCCTTGCCTATTAAATGTAGTTCAAAACATCATGAAACATAATTTGTACAACTAAAATAAAATCACCACAAATCCATCTAGATGGTGCTACAGACAAAATCTATAACTAATCGGAGAAGTTAGTAAATAGACAGTTAGATAGACAGCAGACACAGAGACCCACAAATACATGAAATGCTTGAATAAATAAAGGATATCGTCATCTTTTCCACAAACTTATCATGTAGATTTTCTGCTTGGGGGAATTTCTTGATGTCACGTTCCAGATGTACAATTTGTTGCTCCATTGCTGCGAGGTTGCTCTTGAGAATTTGAGCCGAAACTAAAACAACACAAAACAAAACAATGTGCAAAGAATTTAGCATATTTTAGCAGGTACTTTACAAAATAACTAAAAAAAATAGTATCTGTTAAAATATATGCTTATTGTGCAGAAGATTTCTGTGAAGTCAATTCACACTTCTCTGAATTACTGCTGATAAAAATTCTAGCCACCATGAAATAAATGAAAATGTATAATATACTATACCAAGTCATTATGCTTAATATAGGAATGTCACCATTTTGCTCAGCCATTAGTTAAAATTAATCTAATTCTACTTGAAATTATTAGTGGAATCCCTCATATTTCATCCTTTAAAATTCGAAGATTAAAATGAAACTAAGGTTCAAAGAGATCTTATCTTAGTAGTGCATATTCTTAGCTCTATCAATGATTTATGTTTATATTGCACAAGAGGATCAAACATTTTTCTTTTGTTGAAGAAATACCCAGATTTTTATAAGGCAACATCTATGGGAAAAAGTTGGCCACATTTAAAAGTACATTCCATACCCACAGAGCTATAGGTAAGCTAACTGTTGATATAGAAAGAGAATTTAGAGCAAACTCAAGGAATACATATGCACAGACACAACCACAAATGCTTTACCAGGCCTTCAGACACTATCATTAGTTGCATTAATTACCCCTAACACTTGCTGCACTTTTCTTTTTCATTCATTGACAACTAATAATTTTAAGTATTGTATTCAAACTAAAGGCATACTTAGCAGATTTCTCATGATGTCTTCTTTTCAGAGGTGTTTTTTCTAAAGACTTACAACTATTTTATAGATTCTCTATTACCACACAACTGCCAATTACGCATGAATACACTTCCATCAGTATCAACAGAATTTGGCAGGATTCTAGTTTAATAGACAAGGCAAGTACTGCATTTTGATAGGTAGTCTGTGAGACTGTAAGATTAATTTCTAAATCCAGGCCTTGGAAATATGTTTTTTTTAATTAAAGACCATGAAATATAAGAGGAAAGTATTACAATAGCTTTTTTTAAAGTATATTTTGTCCCATTCAGAGACATGTCAGCATTACAATGAAAAATTCAAAAGACTGAAAAAATGAACCGCTTGGCAAATTTCAGCCACACTGTTTTGATACAAATCCATCACACTGACATGCACACTTTTCTAACTCAAGCAGGACAAATCATCTTAAATATACATGGGAGTTTAAGAGCCTAAAAATCAAACAGCAACACTAAAGACTAATTTTTTCCCTTATTAATCTGTCAGTTTAAGTAGCTCTACCCAATTTAGTTTAAATCTGACAAGCTTGAAAATTATTTTTGTTGGAGAAATCTGTGAGTTTTGCCTTGCTAACAATTTACTGATAGTGCAGCATTCATTACTTGTTGTATTTAAAGGATGAAATTGAAGTGAATAAAATTTTGACTTTCCCACTCATTTTAAGGTAGGCGTGTGTGTGTGTGTGTGTGTGTGTGTGTGTGTGTGTGTATGTGTGTGTGTTTAGGTATGTGTACATCTATGCTTGCATTGTCATTAATTGTTCAAAAGATTTTATTTTTCTATGTACTTGATTACAAACTGGAAGAAATGAAATTGAGCACCTGCTTGTATCATTTAGGCTACATGAAATGTGCTGGATTTTAGGACACATTATCCCAAATAAGGAGCATTACAATTTAAAGCTGAAAGAACTGGAGAATTGATCTGTATAGGCAGGACTTTGGGATCTTCCCTGAAAGCAGGTCATAAGAACCTCATGCAAAAGTTTCTCACGATTCCTACAGGCAATGAAAATGTTGGTGCCCCAAGAAAAAGGAACAAAGACAGGAATTTGGAAGAACAGGTCTTGCTAAGTGTTCCTCAGCCTATTATATGTTGCTCATACTAATTCTTATCCCTATGATATTTTTCTGACACTCTGTATTGTGCATCAAATATACCACAAAAAAACCCACTTAAGTTGAACAGTTTCTTTGAGTCTTAATTTCCTTATGAAAGCTCCCGTGTCAATTAAAACTTAATAACATTTTTTTCTCTCACCGATCTGTCTTTTGTGACAGGAATCCTAGCCAATGAATCTGAAATAGGTAGAAGAAAATAATTTTTCTCCCATTCAGGTTAGAAAACCTAGAGTTTCACTCTAAGCAAGCCATAAAAGCCAGAAAAGGCACTTGCCAGCATCTCTTCTGCCTTCTCTCTTGAAGACTATCATTGCAGAAGAGTCCTACTCCACATCTGGGAGAAAGCAGTGCTACATACAGAGGCCAAGAAGACTGAACAGATTAGCCTTCCTTGGGTTTCCTGTCTCAATTTGGCTCCATTAGATGATATTTTGTTCAATCACATTTTCTAAACATCTGTCCATACTTCATTAAGCTAAGCATAAGAATAGACAGTTTTCTGTGGGTCTTTGGGTATTAATGTCTAAAGACTTGTGTGTCACATAAAACTTTACCTTATCTGTTATGATTTTCTGTCATCAAGCTGCCTCGTGTTGGCTGTTGTTATCCATGTGATTTATGACAAAAGGCATCATCCCTTTCTGCACTATACCTAATGGTAACAAACAAAACCAACTTATCAAGTTGTTTGCTTCTCCCTCAGTACTTGGAACTTGTTTATTATAGGAATATACACTTTTAAGAAGTGTGGTTTACAGTTAAATCGATATCCATTTCTGCTAATCAGAGTGCAAATAGAGTTCAGAAACAATCACAGTGAGCAAAAGTTAACATACCATTTACTACATGAGTATAGGAGGGAAGCATGAGGTTGAAATCTGTCTCAAATATACTTAGGAGGGAAGGCTGTAGGAGATGCTTAGGCATATGAGAAAGTGAGAGAAGAGCCTAGGAAAAACAGCATTTTTCTTAAAAGTGCATTCCTTTATCCTATTCCTTTAAAGGGTTATTAGTATTATGCATGACCAAATGATAATAAGACCTTAAAAACACAGGAATCCAGGAATTTAAGCTGGCATGTAAATTTATGCCTATAACAAGCAAGCAGTACCATCATTCTATAAAATGTTTTCCCTTACATTGGGGGAATTTTGTTAATTTTGAAATAAAATTGACACTAAAGCATACTTGGATTGGCCTATCAGATTTCAAAAACCCTAATTACAGTGTCATATTCTATATATCTGGAAAAAAGGCTTGAGATACAGCTTACTCATTAATGCTTTGTGGGTGGATAAGGGTGGGGTGTAGGCATCAGGAGAAGGGAAAAGAGCAACTGCAAGGTAACCTTTGGAATTTGCAACAGCTTTAAAAAAGATACAGTTGGTTGCTTAATGTCTCAGCTTGGCTCTTGCCGCACTGACTTCATGGACATGTGAATGTGCAGTTGTGCAGGGCCTTGCACCTTAATACTTTGCTGTTGTTTCGAAATTTAAAATTTTTCCAGTGAGGCTCCATATTTGCATTCTTTCCATGGTTCCAGAAATTACTTAGTTGGTTCTGGTTTCTAGCTGAAATAAATGTAACTTGGAAGAGTTGGCTAGAGAAACTGAGCAATTAATTCACCTGTTGGCTACTGCACATTTCCTTTTTGTTCACGGACAAAAAAAAATTATATTTCAATGGGTGTCATTTCACAGTAAATTGTGCTTGGGGACAGGAGGAAGCAAAGGAGAGGTACCCATTAATCTAGGGTGCTGCAGAACTGAGACTGGAACAGAATATCCCCTAAATCCTAAGTGTCACATACCGTTTAAAAATTTATTTATTTGAAAGGCAGATCATCAAAGAAACAAAGAGAGAGAGAAAGAGAGACACAGAGAGAGAATCTTCCATCTATTGGTTCCCTTCTCATGCCTGCAACAACTGGATCTGGGCCAGGCTGAAGACAAGAGCCAAGAACTGATCCAGATCTTCCACATGGGATGTCAAGCGCATGGGCCATCTTCTGTTGCCTTTCCAGGAGCAACAGAAGAATGTTGAAGAAGTACAACAACTAGGACTGAAAATGCTACTCTGATATAGGATACCAGTTAAGCAGCAACTTACCCAGTTATACCACAACACAGGTTACCTTATTTCATTTTGAATTAATATCATTAATTTTTTTTTGCTTGCAACCAAAATGAGCCTGCTTGAACTGTTTCCCATCAGCCATAATCTTGTCTTGTGGCAATCCCAGTCAAGTCTACACCCAACTGTATAGACAAGATATCAGTCATACTTTTGTCATCTACTCTGGCTATAGATACCATGTTCCTTCAATCAGTTTTCCTGTGGCTTAACGGTTGGATATTTCATCTAGCACTCACTGCTGCTCATGAGAACCAGGGTAAGTGTAGGCGGGGATGAGCTAGTTCTCTGCCCCTACAGAACCATGTGTGAGCTGTGTCTGGGTGTGGACCAGACTTGGTTGGACTATAACACTCAACAGTAAAAATCAGAATGGGTGAGGGATGGTCAGGAAAGTCTACTGTTCTTGCTAGGACAGGAAGTGAACTAATAGGGCTGGCCAAGGAACCAACTGGTGGGCGTGAGATCTGGCACTGGGAGAGGTTCTGATGGAGAAGACTAGAGAACTACTGTGTCGGGACACAATCCCTGTAGGTGAGCACAAGAACCATGATGGGGAGCAGCCCAGACCAGGTCAAGTGATGGTATCCACCAACATACATTTGGCTCAGGTTGGGGGAGAACCAGGCAGGGCCAGGACACATCACCTGCTGGTGAATCTGAGCATCAGAATGGAGTGTGGGTCAGGCCAGGTGGGGCCACAACACAAGTCAGTTGGAGGACAGCTGGGCTGGGCTAGGCTGTAGCCCCCACCAGCATGAGCTGAAATTGGGCATTGGGTGGGCCTGGCCAGACTACAGTACCCACTGAAAAATGCTGAGGTGAGGCAGCCCATGCCAGACTGGGCCACAGCACTCAACCAGAACATGAGGGACCCGGGGACGGTGGGAAGAGGTAAACTAGATAGTGGGGCTGTGTGGGGCTCCCTTGCTGGACCACCACTCCCACTGGTGAGTGTGAGAGCTGGGATAGGGGCAGAACAGGCCAAGCTGGGCTACAATAGCTGTTGCCCTCTGTGAGTTGGATCAGGGGAAAGCCAGGCTGGTTGACTGTTACTACTAGTGCAAAAATAAGCCAGAGTGGATGTGGGCTAGTTGGGCTTTGCCACAGCATCAGGTGACAGATGCTGGCACGGGGACAAATCTTGTCAAGTTAAACTGCAGGATCCAGGAGTGGGCCCAGTAGGAAAACAGTGGGCACCTCCTTGGCGGGCTTTGCAGGGGTTATTGGGATCACTCCAACTAGGTGGCTGCTCCCACTGGTTTGCATGAGGGCCAAGTGTGAGGTGGGCAGGATCGAAATGTGTTCTAACAGCCATTGTGTGTGTAGAAGACAAGGCTGGAGATAGACCTGACCCAGTAATTACAACCACCAGCATGTATATAAGCTGATTAGGGCAACAGACTGTGCTGGAGTCTGTATTGGCTAACACACACAAGAATCAGGTCTGGGGTCACTTAGGATGAAGTTTCTTTGGGGATCCCTCCAACTGAACTGCTGAACTCGGAACCTCAATTATGGATAGAATTGCAGGTCCCATGGTCTGACCATGGAGTGCATGTGTCAGAGCTGGGCCTCCTCAGTGGCTCAGATGGAGCAATGGACAGCACATTCAGTTGCACATGGAGGATATGGCAGTACATTGGAGTCTGTAGAAGACACCTGATGCCATAACAGAGGATGAAGGACAAAACAAATTAATCAACTACCCCAGAAAGTGTTGGCAATGAATATCAGGATAAACGGAGACTCTAAGGCATACTATGTCAATCAGTGGATTCTGGAGAGATTTCATCGTGCTTGGAGTGGCAAGGTTGGCAGTAATCCATAATTGTTGAACCCTCTTGAGTGGGACCCTCGGATCATGCCCCACATCAGGGACCCTGGGATGGCATCAGTTGACTGTCCTTAGTCCCATGTTATCGAGGTGGTTGAGGGGTTGGGTGTGGCTTCTCCCCTTATCTCATCTCTTCCCCCAGATACAGGAAGGAAAAAAAGAGAATGTGGAAAAAATGGTCTCACCCACCTTCCTGTAGCTCTTGACCCTTATCACCTTAATCAACTATGTAAAAATCATCAAAATAAAAATAACTATCTTAACAAAATAAAAAACATATAAAAGCTCATGGAAAGTAGAAAAAAAGCATTTGCCATTAAGTTCTTTTTTTTTTTTTAAAGATTTATTTATTTTATCACAAAGTCATATATACAGAGAGGAGGAGAGACAGAGAGGAAGATCTTCCGTCCAGTAATTCACTCCCCAAGTGAGCCGCAACGGCCGGCGCTATGTCAATCCGAAGCTGGGAACCCAGAACCTCTTCCGGGTCTCCCACGCGGGTGCAGGGTCCCAATGCATTGGGCCGTCCTCTCCTGCTTTCCCAGGCCACAAGCAGGGAGCTGGATGGGAAGTGGAGCTGCCGGGATTAGAACCGGCGCCCATATGGGATCCCGGGGCTTTCAAGGAGAGGACTTTAGCCGCTAGGCCATGCCACCGGGCCCCTGCCATTAAGTTCTTAATGAAGAATGAACATTTACTAATGCTTAGCATGTACTAGAAATTAAAGTAACTTTATGTGTTTACTCATCTAATTCCTAATACATTTCATGAAGCATGTATTATTCTTAACGGATGACAAGAGGAAATGGACCTGTTCTCAGGAAATCGTAAATGAAAAGCACTGTCCCTAGAAGTTGGAAGGTCAGCATCTTCAAATAAAATTTGGATTCCTTACCACTTATTGTCACAACAGCATGTTAGCGACAAATAAATGCTCTTCAATAATTCATGGAAAATGAATATTATAAAAAAACTATCCATGGATTTCAATTTTCTTCTGGCTCCAAAATAAATCTTTTTTTAAAGATAAGGTTTCTTAATGTACTTGAAAATCAGAATTACATAGAGAGAAGGAGACACAGACTTATTTTCCATCTTCTGTTTCACTTCCCAAATGGCTGGAGCTGGGCTGATCTGAAGCCCAGAGCTTCCTCAGCGTCCCCCAGGTGGGTCCAGGGGCCCAAGCACTTGGACTGACCTCCACTGTTTTCACAGACACAGGAAGTGAAGCAGGTAGGACTCAACTAGTGCTTATATAGGAGGACAGTGTCACAGGTGGTGACTTAACCTAGTATACCATGTAAACATATCTTTTCATTATTTTCCATAGGTTTTGCAGTACCTTGATATGTAGTTGTAGCAGAATAGGGTGCAACATTAATGGTACTGAAAGTCATACAGGCCTAGGTTCTTACTTTAGCCATACCAATCATTAGTTGTATTATCATAAGCCAATGATTTTGCTTCTCTGAATCCTTGTTTCCCAGGTTGCAATATCCAGACACTAATATCTTCATTAAATAGCAGTAATCCAAGTTAGACAATTTGGCAAGTATAAAGTATCCATATTCCTGTCATTAATAAGTAATTTATAAATAATTATTTCCTAGTTCATCTTGCTCTCTCTTATCTCTTATCTTTTAATATACAAAGTCACAGTGGATAAACGTCAACATGAATTAAACAATTTACAAAAACAGACATTCCCAACCTGCTACCTTTATTGTGGACTATTTCATATTACTCTTCTTTCTAACCAATGTAACAAAGTTTAGGTCGTGTTTTTTGTTGGTAGATTCCACAAAGTGCATCAAATTTTAGGTCGGGGAACAGTCACAATTACACCAATAATAAGGCAACTTCTTGGGGATATCAGCAAGTTCTTAAAATAAAGGGTATCTTAAATGATATTTCTATAAAATGAAACTTATATAATGTTCTATATATTTCTAGGACCATTCAAAATGAGCTATTTTGGCTTTCCAGAAGAAAGGTGTTTGAAAAGAATAAACATTTTTCCATCTGATTACTTGCTTTGAATAAATTCACTTCAATCTTGAGTTGGGAGTTAATTAATGTTGTGATTATTTATTTAATTAGGTCTTACCCTACCTTATTACTAAGGGATAGGATGAAAGGAAGAGAAGGAAGCAGAGAGCAACAGAGAAATATCTAGAAGGTGGAAAGGAGGAGAAAGAAGAGGGACATACATTATGTGTATATATATATTTTGTTTTTGCTAGAGACAGCAGGCAGATGAAGGTACTTGGAACTCCAAGAATATTTAAGTATCAGGGCGTGTTAGAACACTTGCCTTTTGCATAACCTCAGCCTTAGGGGATATTTTTGCGCCTGTCATTATATCAGTTCACTAATATAAATTACGGAGTCTTTAATGATGGTGCAAACACTTTGAATCTGAGTAAATTCCCACTACAGGCATTTTCAATGACTGATTAGTCAGTCTGGTAGCACTTTAATTTTTTTCTCTCATTTCATTTTTTACATCTGCTATTGAATTTGAATTATAACACTAAAAATTAAATTATAGCTTTGGGGTTCTTTATTATAGCTTTCTTCCTCGTACTCCATAAATAACCTTTTAAGCTCAATATACTCTCTTGAGTTACATGTAGGGGAAACTTTCTCTACCAATCTTATTTATCTACTTGCTTCAAGCAAATATATGATATGGTTTGGTTTTCATTGGAAACATTTTAAATGACAGACTGTCTACTTAGTACTTTTAAGAAAATAAAGTATGAGATAAATAAGACGGATACTTTGGAAAGATTTTTCATTATATTCTTCAACTCTACAGCATGTAAGAACGGATAATTCAAGAAGCAAAAAAGAGATCACAGTATTTTGGTGACACCCTTTAGATCATATTCTGAATGTGTAAATTTATCTAAATATCAAAGATTTTCCAGAAGCATGTGGGTTTTTGAATTAAATATTAATTTTAATCATAGAAAAAGTAACAGTTACATTTTGCTCTTAGAAAGGCCAAGTAAAAATTTACTCTTGCAAGTACATATGTGAACAGACCCAAACACAAGCATAGCATACTGTAATATTCTTTAACTACATATGTTTAGTAGAAGAATGATTATCAGCTGAGCTGCACACCACTAAAGTGACTCATCCAGAAATCATGTTAAAAAAAAAAAAAAAGGAATATTACAAGTACCCTGGACAGGGGACACTGTTGTAGTCTTTGTTAACTGCATTTATAATTTAATAGCTTCATTTGTATGAATACCATACATGGAAATGAAGCAGATGTGTTAATTTAGCAGCAGTAACAAAGGCTCATCATTGTGGGCTTCTTTAAAGAAAATATTTTCTTTAAAGAAAATAAAGAGTATATGGCACGCATGTAAGAAGTTCCTTATGTGAAAAAAAAAGTTAGAAAAAGACTAATTTTTCATGGAAAAAATATTGAAAAGTCATCCTTAAACAAAACTAAATAAATCTTAGAATTATTTTTAAATTGCATTAAAACTATGTGGTAATGATAAGTGTTCAAAAGTACCATTACTTGCCCATGAGTGCCATGCCTAGAACTAATGCTGAGAACAGAGGAATTTCAATATGAAAACTGCATTATATGGCTGGACTCTATAAACTTCACTGAGCACATTGCTGTATCTGAGATTATACCTCTATACAAATTCTGAGAATGCTGGATTTTCTACTATTCTCTATACCAAGAATATTGGGATGTACTTAAAAGGCAGAATGATGGACTTGTGGCTGTTATTAAGGGACTAAATAAACAATATGGGGGAAACAGTGGGGAGGGGTGGCTTAAGTTGGAAGGTGAAATCCCTAAGCCTAAGGACCTCTAACATGAAAAACAAAGAATTAAAAAAAAGATGCAAACAGAAAAAAAAATTTCAACCTGAAAAAGCTCAATCTGAATGTATTAAAAGAAAAAAAAAGCTGTAGCCTTCTCACAAGAGGAAATGAAAAACAATCTATAGCTGGGTGGTATGGCTGACGAACAGCTGGAATAGAGGAGTAGAGGAAGTTTGAAAGCCTGGAAATAGTGATTTGCTGTAAAAAGTTCTTGTAGCCTGACCACATAACCGACAGTGGTGGACAGCTGCCCGTGAAGAACTGCATGCCTTTCCCTGCTGTCTCTTCTGCAACTCTTAATCAGCCTTCCGCAAATACTATGTACGAATTTTAACATGAAAGGCAAACAAAGTCAAACAAACCAAAGCAAAATAAAACAAACCAACTGAAGTTCCCTACTCTTGCTGACAGTCCTTCCTTAGCTCCAGGCCAGGTCTGAGAAGTATATATGCAGGTGGAAGGTTTTATAGAGCAGGAAAAGGTCTTACTGCAATAGCTTGCTCTAGTTAGAAAAAGCATTTTAAGGCTCATTTACTTTCTTTGCAACCAAAAAATACACACCCATCTGCACTTCAAGTATTAATGGCTCAAGTCCAATCGAGTTGAGATTCGGCTATATTGAATTTTCCTCCTATGGAGATTTCCATTAAATCACTGAAATGGTATTTTCCTCAATTAAAACAGAACAAAACAACAGCAACAAAAATAAACTTGTCAAAATCTTCTAATAGTAATAAATCCTTTACGACACCCCGATATTCTGTTCACTTCTCAAATGTTTGTTATGCATTCTGCTTTAACCTTGGATTTAGAGTGCTAATGATAAAGGTGAACATTTTCAGAGAGGGTTAACAACAAATGAACTTACAGCAAACTTACAGAGTTATTGAAAATAGGGCCTATGGAAATGTAGACTGAGACTAGAAAGAACAAGTACTTGGGTTGTCTTCTGTTTCCTTCCCAGGTATACTAGTAGGAAACGGGACCAGAAGCAAAGCAACCAGCAATCAAACTGGCACTCAGACACATGATGCTGGCAATGACATCCATGGCCTAACCAGTTACCTCACAATGCTAGTTACATCTACTTGCTTCATAAGTACGTTTTCTTTTTCTTTTTTTTTTTTTTATTAATGTCATTGCGTTATGTGACACGCATTTTTTTTTTATGCACTGGAATTCCCCCCGCCCCTCCCCAAACCCTCCCCCCACCCACAGTGGATTGCTCCACCCCGCTGTATTTCCATAGTTCAAACTCAGTTGAGATTCTTTCATTGGAGGTTTTGACCAATCATAAAGTCCAGCATCTAATTGTCCTGGCAAGTTCAATGGCTTCCTGGTGAGACCATCTCTGGTCCAAAGGCAGAACCAGCAGAGTATCATCCCAATCAAGTAAAAAACTCAACCTAATATTTACAACCATTTACAGCATTATGGCATTAATTGACATGGTATTGATTAACCAATATGTTACTAGGAAAATGCATGTTCTCGACCACAACCTGTGACTTCCTCATAGACATTTCAACTTTGGTTTACATTCAACCATGTTCTATATACCTTAAAATGGCTATAGATTGCTATTCAGCTGTCTCTTGTCTATTTCAATGTTAGTATTTAGCATTTTATAGCATTGAAGCGTGATTTTGCACACCCCTCCCAAAAACATTCACCTGAACTGTTGACATTTGTCCTGTTAAAGTTATAGAGTTGGACTACCCGAAAAACAGCCAGGTTCAGCATAAGTACGTTTTCACAGCTGCCTTTAATCAAGTCATCATTAACTGGTCACTTTAACAATACGCCCTTACTTCTCGCATATTATATCCAAAATAAGGTGAGAAAACACCATATAAACTGATAACACCTTTTGAATACTTTCTTCTTTTAAAAATGTAAATTTATTTGTTTTTATTGGAAAGGCAGATTTAGAGAGAGAAGGAGAGACACACAGCGATCTTCCGTCTGCTAGTTTATTCCTCAAATGGTTACAAGGGCTGGAGCTAAGCCATTGTGAGACGAGCAGCTAGGAACTGCCTTCAGGTCTCCTTTGTGGGTTCAGGGGCCCAACGACTGGGGCCACCCTCTGCTGCTTTCCTAGGCCATAAGCAGGGAGCTAGATTGAAAGTAGAACCACAAGGACTAAAACTGATGCACACAGTGGATGTCGGTGCCACAAGCAGAGGCTTAGCTGCCTATGCTACAGTGCAAGCCTCAAACAGGTACTTTATTGCACAAGAATTACACAAAGTTTGATTTAATGAAGATTCATAAAGCTAGAATTCCATATTAAAGGAACCATCGGATTGGACATTGTGTCAGAGTGGATTAAGCTGCCACTTGACATGCCCACACACCATATTTGGGTGTTAGGATTTGCCTGCACTTTGATTTCAGCTTCCTGCTAATAAATCATGTATAGGTCTAAGTAGCTGGGTGGTTGCCTCACACAATGGCAGAGGCAGATGAGATTCCTGGCCCTTGGCTTTGGTGTGGCCCAGCCTTAACTCTTCTGGGAATTTGGGGATAGAAATTAAAAAAAAAAAAGTAGACAGAAGATACCATGTCCTATTTCTTGGTCTATGTCACTCTGCCTTTCAAAACTTAAATGTATGTTTAAAAGACAACCAATAAAAAAGAATGCTAGTTATCTTAGGCATCAATCTGGTGATCATGGCCAAATTTTTCATAAGCTCTTTTTCCAAATACATCAGGGAAATTAAAAAGCCTATACATAGCATAGCTATTCCTGTATTTGGGAACTTATCCAGAACAATTTTACTGTAAGAAGTACACAGATATGTACAAGTACAATAAATACATTAATTTTCAACCAAACTGAATACTATTTTTCATGACATCAGTGATGTTATGCTGAGGTCATAATACAAGAACACTTAAGATCCATTTCACATTACTGCTGTCTGGATTAGCAATTATTCTGCTGTATAACAGAGTTACAGGTCAGACAGAAGATGATTGAGAGGGTATATTAAGCCTCTGGTTGTACTATCCTTATTTCATTAGCTGATCGTGGGTGCTAATAGGATTATTATATTCACAGAAATAACAGTTTGGTAAACTAAACAATAAGAAAAATCTAATGATTTTCTGTGTTGCTCACAACTATAATCAATCACTAAATAAAGTAGGGCTTGATTAGTTGCATGAGTATTATCATCGGATAAATCTATCTTAAATATTTTTCTGTCACAACCTAATAATAATAATAATTAGTAATAATAACAGAGATGCAAGAAGGATATTTGGGCAAGCTGGATAGGAACTGCTTATGATTCCAACTTTTTTAATGAGGGGCTCAATTTGAGTCCTGCATTTACTTCTGTTCTAGCTTCCTGCTAATGCCTTTGGGAAGAAGCAGGTGATAGCATGCATTCTTGGGACCCTGCCAGCCAAGTGGTTGACGTAGATGACAAATCTGGCTCTTGGCTTCAGTCTGGTCTAGCCCTGGCTACTGTGGACATAGGGAATGTGAACCAGCCTTCTTTCCTTAGCTTAAAATTTCCTTGCTCTGCTTTTAGGATTGTAAATCAGTCTGTTAATGAAATTACCTTACTAAATTGAGGGAGTGCTGCAATAAGCCCTACAGAAGTCCTGAACACAACATGCATGAGGTCATGTTTATCTACTTTAGATTGCATTTTGGTAATTGGTCTTTCTCGAGACAATCTCTGCCCCCCTGCCCAGGAACCTCAGGCCTTAAGTAAAAAGTAACTTCTATCTACACAGAATCCCTAGACTGCCTAGAATCCATCTTGCCATCTCAAATAATCAAATGAGTGTCACAAGCACTTTAAGCCAACTATGGAGCTGGACATGAGCTGAATATACATCTCTTAGCACCAAATTCAATCTATAAGGACCTTTGATCCTAACACTTTGAAGATCTTTCAAAGTATGTGATAACTGCCTGGCTCCTTCCTCTAAGTTCTAAATATCTCCTTTTTCTACCAGCCTACTGTTAATAATTTCCTTGCTGAATATTAAGCAATTATATACAGAATTGTGGACCCCCATAACAACTATCTTTGGTGCTTGTTGGAGTTTTTCCATTTGCATTCTACCAGTTATTATGGCTGGTTTTCTCAAGAGAAGCATATTTTTAAAGCAGAGTGAGGCTTAAAAAATAATCTTCCTATTCTCACCTTATAACACCATACTTCCATATAAGAAATGGCTAGCACATTTTGCTTAAACCAAGTCTCCATTTCTTTCATTTATCTAGTTACCAAACAGGTGAATTTTTTTTTAAGTGTAAACTGCGTTGTTAAGCTTATGGTATGTTTACAGGAACTTTCATACCATGCTAACAACAAAAAAAAAAAAAACAAAAACAACAAGCAACATGTTTTTTCTAGAAAAGAATTAACAAGAGGCTACAAGTACTTTCAATTTTTAGCTAGTTGTTGTATTCTCTTCAACAAAGTGCCTAACTGAAAAAAAATGTGAGCTTTCACCAAATAAATTAAAATGGTCTTATTTGTAGTGTCAGTAAAGGACATCAATTAGATGACAAACCATAAGAGAATGATTAAATAATAGCTTTGATATAATACTATATTCGTATAAATACCAATTATTCAAAAATTATGAAAACTTTTGAAAACTAGAGAAACATTTTTGCTTCCATGTTAAGTGAAAAAAAAAAAACACAACATCATGAAGGGTTCTTTTTCATAGAAAGATCTTAACTGTGTAACACTTTTTGAAAAGAAATTTAACTTTGAACAGTACCACAATATCACTAGGTCACTTGCTCATTCTACATATTAAAGTGGTAGTTTGGATAATGTTCCGAATTAGGGTTAGTGACTAGTCAGCAAAGAAGGGAATGAACCTACCTAAACCTATGTACTTTGAAATAACATCTATACAAAACTGTTGGATATTCATTAGGTTCTAAATAAAGGAACTATCTTAGAGGCACAAAGATGGTTTTAAATCTGTCCTCTTTATAAGATTTAAATACATATCTGGACTGTGTTATTCAGAATTCTCATTGTATTAAAATGTGCTTCTACAAAGTTCTTCCACTCTACAGATACATTGATGAAATTTAAATAACAACTAGTTTCAAACATGGCACAAAGAAAGATTGTTGATGCTTTCAGTAATCTACATAGGTGGTAAGATGTCAGTCAAAACAAAGATTCATCAAAAGTCCAGTTTTCCAAGTGCTCTGACAAAAAAAAATATACAATCTCTCTCTCTCTCTCTCTCTCTCTCTCTCTCTCTCACACACACACACACACACACACACACACACACACTGCCTGGTAATTATTCATGAAACATTGGAAAGGAAATTAAAAGTGATCATTTATATAAGTATTGTGAGATAATGTCTTGCATACAGCAGGTTTTCAAACGGATATATTCAATAGAATGTTTGATTAATTCAAGTCAGCATTTGACTAACTATTGCCCACATACAAAATTTAGTTGGCTATGTGTTTTAGCATGGCCTATGAGGGAATGCTTCGATATTTTTAAAGTGTTTATAAAAATGAAAGGAGTATATTATCTTTGTGATACACTAGATTTGCCTAATGTTGAAATTTTAGTGCCGATACATAGGATGCTATTAGAACACAGCCAGGTTTGATTACTTGCACCACAAGGGCAGAGATGTATCTTTGTGACAGGGGCTTGGAGTAGTCTACAAGTGCTAACTATTTCCAGTGTGGATCTTTGAAGGAAAAAAAAGGATGGGCTGACCCATCCTGTAGTTTCATAAAACACATTCTTGACAACATTACCAATTTCTGAGTCCAGATTTTTCATGACAACATGGTGATAGGAATCCAGAGTGGATTGCTCAGGAACATACAATCTGGCACTGGCTTTTGTTTCCTCTAAACCTCCAATGCATCTGTGTCTCTGCAAAGAGTTCACATTTCTGAGGGTAAAATGTACACTGTGGATTCCATCATTTTGAATGGGTACACAGGTTTATGCTGTTGAATTCATCAAGAGAACGATAATTTAACAGAATTTCAGAAAAGCATTTTCTATGGCTAGAACAATGCTTACAGAGTGCATTAAATTACTCTGGTCAAAATGTACGTTAGGTCCTAAAACTGAATAAATAAAATGAAAAAGCAACAGATACATGTAGAAATCAAAGCCAGGCTTGCATAGCCACTAGCCAAAGTACAAAATACAACCACCACAATGTAACACCAAGTTTAGTCTCAATGGTCACTCAAACTGACAAAATCAAAGCCAAGGAAATTTGAAAGCAAGTTACCGAATGTGGCGTCATTTTCAATGGAGAAATGATCAACACTGATCTCCTATTTTCCATTAAGTTAACATTTATTTATGTGGTTCCCTACTGGACTTGTATTTACACATACAGATTGTTTTTTCCTTAGTGGACGTTTTTGTATTGTTCGTTGAGTTGATGCAGGGTAACATTTAGA
This sequence comes from Ochotona princeps, assembly GCF_030435755.1. Classification (NCBI taxonomy): domain Eukaryota; kingdom Metazoa; phylum Chordata; class Mammalia; order Lagomorpha; family Ochotonidae; genus Ochotona; species Ochotona princeps. Next base: position 62,543,490 of record NC_080865.1, on the reverse strand, counting down.
AAAAAATAAGACAGAAATCTGCTGAAGAGAGTATGATTAGCATAAAGTGAAAATCAGATTTTAGCAGAGCAATATTTATTATTTCTCTCAGGATGCAGACTGACAAAAATTGTGTTTGGGCTCTTACAATAGCATTCATTTAAACATCTTGAGCAGTTTTGCTTTGGATCTTTTCAAAGTCGATAATATAAAAATAATTTGTGATGCTTTCAAGATGAGAATGGCATGTTGCTGTAAAAATTGTCTTTTTAGCTATTCATGTTACACTGAATTAATAAGTTAATAGATACACCAGGATATTTTTAGCAAGGCACTGCAGATTTGCAGGCTTTTCTCTCTCTCTCTCTCTCTCTCTCTCTCTCTCTCTCTCTCTCTCTTGTTTTAAAAGAACTTCATAAAATGTCAGAGAGGTACAATGAATTTTTAATTGGATAATACAGTTTACTGACCATTTTTATTCTCAAATGGCCACAGTTTTCAGATATGGATATTCTATAGTAAAACAGTACATGCAGATGTTAAGAGATGAATGTACTACTCCCCTGAATGTAAGCCACATATGTTTTGCAAGCCAATTAAGTTTGCTAGGCCTCTAGAGGGTACCAATAAGAATACTTCAAGAGTCATTCACAGGGGCTAGCATTGTGGTATAGCAGGTAAAACCACAACCTGTGATGCCAGCATCTCATGTGGGTGCCAGTTTGAAACCTGGTGCTCCATTTATGATCAGCTCCCTGCTAATAGTCTGAGAAAGGCAGCAGAAGACGATCCAAGCACTTAACATCCTGCCATCCACATAGGACATTTTGATGAAGTGCCTGGCTCCTGATTTTGGGGCCAGGCCATTGTGGCCGTGTCGGGACTGAACCAGATGACATAAGATATCTCTCGTTTCCCCCTCCTTCCCTCCCCCTCTATATCACTTCATCTCTGCAACTCTGACTTTTGAATTTTTTTTTTAAATTAAGGGTAATTTAAATGCCAAAAAGTTGAAAAAATTCTCTTTAATATATCGAGAAGAGTTCAGACAACAATTACTTTTGACCTATCATCAATGTATAGAACACTGCCTCAACATATTGCTATTCAGTGAAACAGAGAGAAAATTCACTGCATACCCTTAGGATATGCCATAATGAAATTATGAAGTTTCTCTCATAGGAGACTTTGAGGAAATGTATAAAAAATGTGAGATAGCACAGTAATAACAAAAAGAAAGCTTGTCTTGGAAGACGTCAGTCTTGTTTACTTTCCATATGACTTAGTGTAAGGCTCTTAACATCTTTGTGCACCGGAAATTATATTACCTATCCTAAGAACTTGAGGGGTGGTTATAAACATATAAATGAGTGGTGACTCTGTATAAATAGTATTAGCGACAAAAAAAATTCTGTAATCGATGGTAGTATAAATGTTGTCATAAGGAAATTGCACTTGACAACAGGATGGGGCCAATTTAGCTTCTTAGCTTTTTTTTCCAGTGTGTCTGTATAAATTTAAGGTTTCAATGGAAGACACAGTACATGGAACATATTTTCCAGAGAAAAAATTTCAGGAAAGTCTAATTCTACAGTGAGAGATACCAGAATTAGAACTTTATCAAATCATTAAAATAGTTATGTTTCTTTTCAGACGCACAGAATATAAGGTGAAGAATTCTGAGGGTACGTATCATAGTTCAGGGGGTTAAGCCACTACGTTGGATGCCCATGTAACACAGTGGAGTGCCTGACATCAGGTTCCACATCTGATCCAGCTTTCCGCAAATACACTTAGGAGACAGAGGATGATGTATCAACATTTGGAATCCTATCAGTCATCAGCAGACACAGATGGAGTTACATAATCCTCGTTTCAGACTGCTCCAGGCCTGGTGCTTGCAAGCAACTGCGGAATGAACCAGCAGACAGAAGATCTCTCTACCCCACCGCCTAACCCCAACCCAAACAACTTCCTGCTACAGCAGGCCCTGGGAGGTAAGGGTGCTGGCTCAAGCTATTGGGTTCTTGCCCCCCATATGGGAGACCTGGACAGGGTCCTCAGGTCCTCATTTCATCTCCAGTCAGGGACAGAGCCACTAGATGGGGTCGGTCTCTCTCTCTCTCTCTCTCTCTCTCTCTCTGCCTTTTCAATAAGTAAATGCATTTTTTTTTTTTAATGTAGAAAAGAAGAATCTTGTAGCACTTCCCTTTAAAGCTTCCACTGTCTAAACATTTCAAGTGGCCTCTAGAGGATTTAAAAGCCATGGGATGGAAGGTCTGTCTGTCAAGATTGAGGATGCTGATGATGCTGGAAAGCCTTGTCCCAGAGGCCTGAGGCTTCTACCTCAAAAAGTCAGAATTCAACAAGACACATTTTGGAACAAGCAAGACAAGAAATGTGTGCACTGTGCTTGATTGTTGAAGTGGATACATAAGGATTGTTGTATTAATCCCACTACTTTTTGATAGGTTTGAAAGTTTCCATAGTACTAAAATAAAATAAAAATAAAATAGAATAAAACAAAATAAAAAATATAAAGAAATCTATACACCTGAAATTTCTCCATATTCCTGACTTGTCTGAAAGATGGAGGGAAGAAGAAAAAAGGAGAGGGAGGGAGAGAGAATGAAAGTGAACAAATCATTCATACTGTGGTTCAATCCTTAGATGGCTACAATGGCTGGGAAGGGGCTTGGCTGAAACCAGAAGCCTCAAACTCCATTCAGATCACCCATGTGGATGGCAGGGGCCCCAAACAGATCAGAAGCAGTGCATTCAGAACTTGAACCAGCACTAGTATGGGATGCCGACATCTCAGGCAGCAGTTTGATCCCCTGTGCCACAATACCTGCTTCTTGACAAACTCTTCATCTTAACACACTGTTCTGAAACCAATACTTTCATTATCAGCTTTGCCCAGTGGCAGTATCGTAGCCAATGAGATTTATCCAAGGCGCAATTATTGCTAATTGAAAAATTTTCTCATTATTATACATATGGTGAGGATTTCCAAATCTCTGTATCCAAGTCCTCTTATTTGAGGAACAGTTTTCTGTATCACATAAAGCTAAACATATCCAAGTGGTGGTCTTTATAAGCATTATATTCAGAATTCTTTCCCCAGAAACCAAATCTATTCCTGATTATCTTGTATTCCCCTGTGGTACCACCATTCCACAAGCTGCAATTAGCTTTTTCTATCATGCAATCAGCTTTTTCTCGGTCAATTGTATTTATTAAATCCATATAAATGAGACCTAGTTGAACATCAAAGTCTCATCAGTGAGTGTTTTCTAAAATTTCTTTTGAGAATAATTTTTGCATCTCCATTGCTATCATTCCTTCTTTAAAAAAAAGGGTTCTGCCAAGTTCAGCAAAATTATGCTTCAATACTATAAACCGCTAAATACTAAAATGAAAATAAGACACGAGACAGCTGAATAGTACCCTGTAGCCACTTTAAGGTGTATAGAAGTTGGTTGTATATAAACTAAAATTGAAATGTCAATGAAATAGTCACAAGATGTGTTTAAGAACTTGCATTTTTAAAACATATTGGTTACTCAATATCATGTCAATTAATTCCATAATGTTGTAAATTGTTGTTGATGTTATATTGTAGCTTTTCATTGGATGGGATGATATTCTGCCAGCTCTACCTTCAGACTAGAGATGGTCTCCCCAAGAAACCGTTTAATTTATCTGGACAATAAGATGCTGGACTCTATGCTTGGTATATGCTTGCAAAGAAAGAATCTTGACTGAATTTGAACTGTAATACTGCAATAAAGTAGAGGAATCTGCCATGGTGGGAGGGCATGGGGAGGGGTTGGGGAAATCCCAGAGCCTATGAAACTGTGTCACATAATGCAATGTAATTAATAAAAAAAGAAAAGGTTCTTATTTGAGAGGTAAGAAGAGACACAGAGAGAGAGAGAGAGAGAGAGAGAGAGAGAGAGACACAGAAAGATGGGTGGTGGGGGTAGGGGTAAATCAAGGGGCACAATCCACTGGTTCCCAATCCAAAGGTCCACAAGGGCCTGAACAATGTCAGGCTGAAGTTGAAAATGGGAGAATCGATCAGATTCTCCCAGGTGGGTGGCAGGGATGTAGCTACTTGAGCCATCTGTTGCCCCTCCCAGGATATACATTAGCAGGAAGCCAGGATTGGAAGCAAAGCCGAAAATTAAACCCAGGTATTCTGGTATGGGATGTAGGCATTTCTTCCATTTCCCAAACACCTCTACCACTTTTCTGAAACTCTTCTCACCTAAAGACTTAACTAATTGCTGGTCCTGTGATTTCAATCAACCTTACGTAACACCTCTGGGAGAGAAACAAAATCAGTCTTAAAATACTGATATCACTACATCACCGTTTGATTCAATCAACTAAATTAAAACCATCAATTACATCTGAAGTCCCAAAAGCAACCACATGTTAGAGAATGCAACTACAAACTAATAAATATTTAGGTAAAATTCTGAATGTAAGTCAAGGAGTTTTTAGGACAGAAAACATTAAAACATGACAAAGAAATTAAAATGCTATAGCAAATAGAAAAAAAATCGTTGTCATCTTCATGATGAACTTAAGATGAAATTGCAGACCACATATACCAGCAATTCTGTCACTGGAGAACTAGAAGTGTACCTCTGTCCTTTTGGTAAACACATGAGCCCTGATGGACATAGCTGGACAAAGGCACATCCGTAACACATTCTTTCTGTAATCTGAGTTAGAAGCAATAATTTAAATCAATTCCTTAAATATGCAAATCACATTTTATGTTTAGATCCCTCACTGATAACACAAAGACGAGCTCTCAGCTACATTTTTAATATGACATACAAAGCTAAGTCTCAATTTTGCCAAAATAATCTTATTTTATTACACTCCTACAGTTCTATCTTTGCAAATTGTTAGTAGTGTCACCCTTTAATGAGAAGTTAGGTACAGGGATTCCAATTTTATTCGAGATTTTATTCATTTAGCGGGGAAAAGTTCTATTACTTCTCAGAAATAGAAAACCTATGTCTTATTTACATAACTGTAAACTGCTCATTTTCTTTTCTCCATTAACAGAATATTGTTGCCTAATAAAGGGTATGATCTTAGGAAGAAAAAAGCAACTATACACTAATGAGTAGTACCAGAGGGAAACAGCAAGGTTGGGAGACACATTTTTTTCACTTATCTTACTCACCATCTATCAACAGACTTCATTTTCTACATGAATTCTCTTCTCACAAAAAACCGTATTTTTAAATTTTCCACAATGCACACAGAATCCAGTACATGACCCCAATCATTTTAAGACCCATAGTTTCATGTTATTTGCAGTTAAAGTTTAAATATTAGACATGAAAACTAACATTTCCTCCATGAGATTTGGCACAAGTATCTGCTGAATTTTCTAATATGAATTTTGGACAGGATTTAATAATACAAATTGCTTAAGAATTTAAACATTTGCTTTGGAATCATTTGGAACTTTAAAAACAGGATCTCAAATTCATAATTTTATATACTTTTGTTTTATAGTAACTAACCTATACGGACCAAAGGATTTATACTTTCTGATATTGCTGTGTCTTATGTGAACCAAAATGGCCTTGTTTTGCTTTAGTATGCACTATCACGTGCAGCTCTAATTTTGTGAGACTTAGAATAAGCTAAAGCCTGTCTGAGACAGATCTTTGAAAACTTTCTCTTAGAATCTACTTGGTTAAATTTTTGGCTATCAGATTATCAAAAAGATTAAATCTGTCACCCCCTTACAGGTAAGGAGTGCCTTTTTTACTCCCCCATAGACTTAGTGTATTGTGTTGCCAATAGTAAGACTAGATACATATTGGTTAACATGAATAAACATGGTACCATTCAATGGTCTAATTATCAGCTAACTAGCAGAAAACAATATAAAATTTTAAGTAATAATGGACATATCCTTATAACAGTTACATGTCATGGTGATCTATGTTGCTTTTTTCAGTTGTAAGTCTGCAACTATGCTTAAATTACTACTACATGAATAGTTTAAGAATTTTGTTTAACTTATTAAGTAAATGAATAAATAATGTAAATTTTAATATTAACATATTTCATGTAATTAGGCACAGTGTGACTACCAGAACACATACACACACATACTCCTAAAGATTAAAGTTCTTGAGAGAACTTTTCACCTGAAATGTTGAAATGAATGGCCAACTTGTATAAAACAATTATTTTTATAGGCTAATACACCAAGATAGAGATTATGAGCCAAGTTCCAATTCCACCTCATTCTAAAAAATAGTGATGGCTTGATTTAAAAGACAGAGATAGGAAACACAGAGAGAGAGAAAAAGAGAGAAACAGATTTATCTTCCATTTGCTCACTTATTCTCCAAATGTCTGCAACAACCAGGGCTCATACAGGCGAAAGTCAGGTTTTTTTTTTTTTTTTTTTTTTTTTAGAGATTTTATTATTATTGGAAAGCCGGATATACAGAGAGGAGGAGAGACAGAGAGGAAGATCTTCCATCTGATGTTTCACTCCCCAAGTGAGTCGCAACGGGCCGGTACGTGCCAAACCGATGCCGGGACCAGGAACCTCTTCTAGGTCTCCCACGCGGGTGCAGTGTCCCAAAGCTTTGGGCCTTCCTCTCCTGCTTTCCCAGGCCACAAGCAGGGAGCTGGATGGGAAGTGGAGCTGCCGGGATTAGAACCGGTGCCCATATGGGATTCCGGGGCTTTCAAGGCGAGGACTTTAGCTGCTAGGCCACGACGCCAGGCCCGAAAGTCAGGATCTTGAAACATCATTTGAGTCACCCACATGGGTGGCAGGAACCTAGAACTTTGGTCATCATCTTTTACCCTGCAGGCACATTAACAGGAGACTAGATAGGAAGATAGTACGTGGAAGCCAAGATTTAACCCATGCAATGAAGTGTGCATTTTGGGCATATAGAGCAGCAGCTTAACCTGGTACACCAATGAATTCCATCCAATTACATAGTATTCATTTGACTCATTGGCTGATTCAGTAATTATATGAGTTTTAAATATACACTTACTTTCATCCTTCATAAACAAGACAAGGCATGTTTTAATTATATGACATAATTCCTAATATTTATTTTTACAGCCATAATAATGTTTTATCAGCTATTCTACAATATAGAATGGAAAAGGCATTCCATTAATAATACTGACAGACTTCCAAACAATTCTTCCTCACCTATTCTTTCATTAGATATGGGTAATTATTTGGGGATTATTAAAATAATGACTCCTTTTAATACTCCTTTGTCTTAGTTCTTAGAAAATTTACAATTTATCTCCCTCCAAAAGCATTAGTCTTTTATTGTTTTCTAAGTGCTTGTTATTTGTAAATCTTACGTTTCCAATAAGAATGTAAGTTTTTCTAGAGTGACTGTGTCATTGTTGTCGCTTAGGATAGGCTATGCTTAGACACCACTGTAAATCCTTACAACTTATCTCTGACATTACAATTAAGACTGCTGACAAAATTATGCTTATATCACCATTAGATTTCCCTTCGCAGATTGTATGCTTCTGCTCACAAAACACAATAGGAACTAGACACATTTTTGAAGTATATTAACAGGATAAATACATGGAAGTTGAGCTCATCTTCAGGGATTAAAAGGATCTTCAAGATATAAATACCCAATGGTCCATTTTTACACTCTAAAGAGGAGAGAAAATGATGGACTTAGATTATGAAGTTAACACTTTTAGTGAATATGAGAGAGCAGCCATAAAGTTTTTAATATACTAGAAAGACATGACTAGGAAAGATAATTAGAAATTCAGGCAAGGTCAATTAATCAAAGAGGTCAGTAATATCGATGTTCATAAAACATGACATATCTGCTAACTATTTAAAAGTTATAATATAAATAAGCTTCATCTGCTAATCTTTTTGATATAGAGCTAAGGTATTTTAGGTGGGTTAGGATTCTGATCGGCTATCATCAGAGCCTTGTTTGCATAGAACTGAGGCATGAAATGCATTCCCAAACATGTTTCAAGATTTATTTCTAGAACTTAAATATTCATGCCAGATTTTGATTACAGAGAGATTTTGCAGTTGCTTCCTTTCTTTTAAGTTTTTTTTTTCTACTGGCACATTTAAGCTTGTTTTTATAAAAGTGATCTTTTTTTAAATGCAGTTTTTTGGTTTACATATTTAACAAGTGTATAACTGCACTAACAAAACACACGTTATATGTAGCAGGTATGGAGAAAATAAGCATATTTGACGCACAGTAAGCAAAGCTGTACTTGAGGAGAGCTTACTATTCCAAGTATTTGGAGAGTCCTAGGCCTCAGTCAACATCTTATATTCAGTGAAGTGTAAGCACAGAATCATCAAAGATATTGACTACAAGAACATGGGTTAAGAGAACTCCTAACATACAGGTAAGAAATGGGAGAAAGCCCAAGAAGAGTTGTCTCCTTTACAAATTCCATATTGAGATAATTTTTCAATTAGTACATTCAGATGTTTCTATTATGGAATCCAATGAGATAGATATCTTTCTAAAATAAATGTCTAAGAATTAAGATACCACTGATACAGGAGTTCACCTATTCTTAGAAAATGCATTTTTCTGTCAAAAATATGTTTACTATGTTTACCAGCTGGAAGAGAACACAGCGTTTGTTCTTAAAACATAGTGGTTTACCTGGAAATAACCTGCTACATGGATAAACTCATATAAAAATTCAAGAAAATAACACACATACTAAGCATTTCTGTCTGGAAATCTTCCTTTCAAGAATGAAAGAAAATGTGGTTGTTGTCAGATTTGCACACAATTAGAGAGAAGTAGTATCATTAGAGGCCGAAGTGGTTTACTGATGGCCCTCATTGTTCTCAGTTCATAAATGAAACCGTTTTGCTCCTAATGATCATAATCCCCTCCTTAATCTTGACAGTGCTAAATTACAGTTGGATATTTAATGATCTCAATCTTTCCCTTAGTTTATAAAAGTGTAAAAAGATGAAGTAGATATTAAGTGACCTGACAATAGTTAAAGAAAGATCATATCATAGTTTTACTAATTCTCTGGTAATTGCCAACAACGACATTTGTCACCATAGTCTAGCTGGAAACCTTGAAATATTGAAATCTTATATTCTCAAAATCTAGAACTAAAATAAGGATAATAGAAATCAGTAGTGATCTTAAAAATAATCAAAGTGTGGTAAGGTTAGTAGTATGAATGGATTAGTTTGTTATCCAGAAAGATAATAGGGACTAAATTTATTTAAAACAATCTGATGTAAGTTAATTTGAATCACTCAAATTTGAGAAAAAAATAATTTAAAGAAAACACTATTAGTGAACTGTGTTGGGGGAAGCTGGAAGTGAATCTACAACTAATACGAGAAAATGTAGAAAGACATTTCAAAAATGAGGGTGTAAAAATTGAATCATGTATTTAAGAATAAAAATTCCTCAGTTAAAATATAAACATAGTAAAAAGAGGAAAATTTTACTTTGGGCTCAGCACTAAGGATAACAGAAGGACGAGGGAGAAACTAAGATCTTTCATACTTAGAGAGTAAACAAAAACTAACCATAGAAGCAACTGTACTCTTCTGGCAATTTTCTCCTGGAACACAGGAGTCACATTATACTGGCACTGTGTATTATTTTAAGCAGGTGAATGAACAAAAACCAATCATATTATTTTTGTTTTATGCTTTAAGAATTTTACCACACTTTACAGTAACTGTGGTTATAGTAACGTCATATTGTCTTTTAAAATTGTATCATATGGGTTAAAGTGAATTGGAGAAATCCAAGAGATAACTAATGTTTAATATATGTTTGTATCATTAAGAACTGACTCTAAATTTCAACCTCTAGAAGCAGCTTCATCTACTTTCATCATACACGTTCTGCCATTTAGGAGCACATGTTTTTCCATTCAATAATGTAGATTTTTCTTTTATTTTTCAAACAGTGAAATCTACAACAAAATGAATAACCAAGCCGGCATATAATTTAGATGCTTTTCAAATCCAATGTTTGCTTCAGCATAATGCAATGAGGTTGGCTACAGAAAATATAATTAACACTTCGGATACTGTTGGAATAACTTCTTCTAAATATCAATTTTTGGTACAAAGCCTAATTCAATTTTCATTTCAGCTTAGAAAACTAGCACTTCTAGATTAAAGAAAGAGATATATAATATCAATCAATTGTGTACTTCATGGAATCAGTTCATTCCAATGTAAAATATCTCATAAGCAAGCAAAAAGAGAAGAAAATCATTTTGTTAAGTTGTGAGAAAATTTTAATACTATGTGTTTAGACAAAATTTTAAGCAAAAAATTCCATTGATCAGCTTACAAATCAATCCTTTATTTAAAAAAATAGGCTACATTTCTGTTGAAGCAGATATTTTCATGTATAGCAACATTACTTCTAAGTGGATGTTTTAGCAAAAGAGATTTCGGTTAATTTATTACACTTCAACAAATGCTCTCAGAGTATTTCTATGGAGACAAACTCCAGCATCTATTCAAATAATATTTAATTGAGCTGGGTATATTATATGGTGATCTTTATATAACTGTAAGACCGAACGTACATGTACATTGTTTATATTTCTTATTTATTTGTTTATCCAAACTCAAAGTACAAGGGGCCTTCAAAAACTTTGTGGGAAATGTATGTTCTAAAAGCACTAGGTATAGGTTAAAAAATTCTGTGCATCAAAATAATCTTATTTTTACTTCTCTATTTTCATAAAATTTTTGGAAGAATAAAAATGTTTCTATAAAATTGAGCCAAACAATTTTTAGGTGGAAAACAGAATATTGTTGATTAGACTGCCTTAATTAATACAATATGTTTTTCCTTCAGCCATGCCATATGGAGAAAAACTTCAAATTATTTCACCACGGATATTCTCTAAGGGCAGTTTAGGCAGTAGCAATGGCAGTAACATTTGCAATGGATACACTTTTAGGAAAAAAATGAGACCCTATTTAAAGCTGTTTGATATTTAAATTAAGCCATTTTCTTTTTTTCTTTTCTTTCTTTAAAATAACATTAAGCTACAGATGAGCAAAGCAAATTCTCCTATGAGTCCTACAAACTTAATGTCAAAAAGAATAAACCACTTAACTACTTTTAACAGTTTCTCTTATTATATAGACTGCATGACAAAGCTTTTATATTGATAGCTATATATGAATATGTGTACATATACATATGCATATGCATATTATTACATGTTCTAATTATTACTCACCAGGAAATCAAGTAAAATGAATACTTTTCCCCTAATCTCAGTGCATTGATCATTCCACACATATAAAAAATATTTTAAATAAGTTGTAGATTAAGGAAAGAAATGTTTTATTGAAGCTGTAATCGAAGAAGCAGTGCGGTGACAGCAAATGAGTAAAGTTTGAGGCCACAAGTCACAAAGTGGAGTTTTGAAACATTGGGCAATTGACACAGCTTGTTAGTACATCCACCTCTCTGTAACCATGCCAACCATGCCATGGAGTGGCTCTCTTCCCAGCTACCATCTGCTCCCACATCACCTTCCCTGCTCTCACCCCATCTCTGTTGTACAATGTCCCCTCTGGCCCCGCCCTTCTATCTCACTCCCCTGCAACTCTGCTACAGGATGGCGGGGAACAGATGGCGGAACAGAAGTGTTTACTGGTAAACCTGCATCTTCAAGTTGTTCTCTTTGCTCTCCTCAAGACCCAAGTTAAATAATGACATTAGAGGTCATTTCACATTTCTTTCTTTTTTCCTCATTCTAAAATGTTTTAAGTACTGATGAGGTCATATGGGAAGGGTGGGGGCTGGGGGTGAGGCATGTACAAATGAAACTTTCATGCATTCAGCATAAAAATTCCATTTCTCAAGATAGGAAATATGGACATTGCAGAATCTTAGGAATCAGAACTGAACTAAACTTTATGCAGCAAACAAAGGCTAGCCAAAAAAATAACATTTTGATAGAAGGTGTGATGCTTCTAGAAATAGGAAAATGTATTATATAGCAAATGTGGCTTGGCAATAAATACAGGTGTAATTTTCTGCTCGCAGTGTTTATTCTGCAAACAATCTCAAAATATAAACCATTCCCTCCTTGACTTGTTATCATGAAAGGAAAATATCCTTGAGAATTGACTGAATCACTACTACGATTTTTGCATGCCTGTTGAAAGATCTATTTTCAGTTTTAACTTGTCCTTGCCAATCTTCTAAGTGGTCCATAATTCTCAATGATGAGTATTTTGCAGACAGTAAATCTAATCATTCTGACATCTCTAAAAGATATTCAGCTGGTAAGTAAGATGAAAAATGATGGTGCAGAAATATGAAGTCTATCTTGGGATAACAATAAAGCTACAACTATGGGTAAGTGTACCTTTATCAAGGTAGTTTCTATTTAAAGCTCTATTTCCATTTTTATATTAGTAATATTCTTGAATAAAACAGCATATAAAGTTGTATATGTATATTTACTTATTGGATTTTATTGTAATTTCTAGCTGTAAAATCCTAGGAATAAAAATGTGGCTTGGTGATTTTATTTAAAAAAATGATAACATTAGCACTTATAATACCTTTCAGATTATGGACATTATTTTGCCTCTTATTATCTGTACTTTTCAAACTCTCTAAGTATCATGGAAGAAAACCCATTTACCTTCCTTTGTTTTTTCCCAGACAACAATAAAAATTTCAGCATTGACTTCAAAGATCCAATATAATTTTCAATTTTTTAAAATAAGACCCTATCAAATGGTATAAAATACACACACTATACAGGCATATATATGTTAATTATCCACCACAAAAATCACTAAACTACTCACATTTACCACAGAATTTTACTATGGAATATCCCTTTAGAATATACTTATTTGGAAAGACTTTCTTTCCAAAGAATCTGTCCAGCACCAGGTCAAATTCTTATGTTCAACTTAGTGCACAAAGGGGGCACTAATCCATATTTGCAAAACATATTCACTGTATCTGTATTTTGAAGGGGCTTAACATATTGTATTCTGCTTTAGTAAATTTATTTTGTGAAGTATGAGTTACAGTATTCAATAGATAAGAAAACTTCTTCATGGAATATATTGGTATATATATATACACGTATATATTTGCCTGTTTTCTTGTTTTGATTTTTTTAGTTTGGTCAAAAAGCTAAAGTTAGTATTACTGAAGGAATATACATACCTTTACAAAATCTTAATAACTTAAGGTATGCACGTTTTACAGTGTTATCTTCAAGAACTAGTTCATATTTGAACATATTTTACATGAAAAGGTTGTGCTAACTCTGCAAAATAGAATTGAGGAGTTCTTTGTAGTCCTGGAGCCTGTCCCATTCTTAATTTTATGGGAAATTCTAAGTTTTTGCAAACATTGAATTAGCACTGGAATTGAAAACAAAAAAGAAATAAGTGAACAGCCATGTAGAACTGTGAGAAAATACTTGATTAGGGAAAGAACTAAATGGGGAAATATCCTTCATTCAGAGTGGAGACAAAAGAGGACTTCTCTGGAAAATTGGAAGGTAACTGGAGAGTTGGGTAACACAGAAGAAAACATGGCAAATGCTAGTGGAACAACTTTTGGCAGTGATCATGAGGGTATCAGGGTAAGCAGCCATAAGAAACTTGTTTTTTCTTCCTTACTGTTGTTTTAAGGGAGCTTCTAAAACAAGGGACTAATTAAGTAATTGTTCATCCTGATAGTGACTTAGAATATGAATCTCTTCAGTATGGTCTGAGTGAATAAGAAAAATTTGAAGTAAAATGAAAATCTCAAGTTTTTAATGTGGTCTTAGCCCTCTGTAGGAGGGTTTATAGGAGAGATTATGATCAAGGGTATATACTTGAAAGAGAGATACACAATGAGTTATCCTAGCTGCTTGTTTACTTCCCGCATGCTCCTAATAGACAGGGCTAGGCCAGGATAAAATTGGGAGCAGGTCATTCCAACCGTGAGTGTCAGAGTCCAAACTACTCCAGTCATCCATCATCTGCTACTGCCCAGGTAGGGTTAGGAATCAGGAAAGTGGAGTCAGGAGCAAAACCAGAACTTGAAGCTAGCACTTCTATTTGGGCTGTGCATCCCAACTGGCATCTTCATCATTATACCAAATGCCCGTAACAACTGATTCATTTAAGTGCAGCTCAGGAGATTCGGAGCAAATATATTCCTTCTTTCATTAGGTTTGTATACTTCTTAGCTTCAACCTGATTAATATTAGAATTAATAAACTCAGTTAATATTATTAAACTCAATTAAGTGTTAACCATATGAGACAAGTCCTGTGTTAGGTATGGCAAGAAGTGTCTGTACCACATTTCTCCTTTCTCTTTTCCTGAATATAGATGCTAAAATTGAGTCAAGGCTGCCAAACATACAGTTCAAGGCAGAAAATTAGAGTTCCTTAAGAGAATTACAAAAGTCTTGACTATTCAAAGGATGACTCCATTATCCCCAGTGAGATATTATTGAAGAGCAAGAATTTGAGATGCAGCTCAAAGGACTCACAAATTTTATCTGTAACATATAATTACTCTATTAAGGATCATACAGATGCTGCATCCTGATTCTTCCTATCTACCTGTTCTTTGCTTAACAAACACTTAATTGTTTCTTAAGAAACATGTAGCATGAGCAGCTAACAATTTTATCTATAACCTAGATTACACTCCTTTTTTAATTAAGAAACATCTTTGACATAGTCAACATCATTTTGAAATATATTTCCCACAGAAGATTCATTAATTCAGTCCTCGCAGTATCTTTATTTGTGTGACAGCATTCCTTAGTAAGAAACACTACACATAATGTCCTCAATTAACTCTATCATGCATAAATGTATGAGCCATATTTACATATGTTATGCATATCTATGCAGATGTGCCCCACATTGCCATGGGGTTACATTACAGTAAATTCATGTTACAAACCATTGTAAGTAAAAAATGCATTGGATCCACCCAACCTATGACATATGTGAGCTTAGCAGCACAGAGCACTGGCAGAGTAGAGAGTGCTCACCCTGATGGTCATGCGGCAGACTGAGAACAGCATAAGGATTATACTGCACGCTGCTAGCCCAGAGGGTTGATTGGTTCCCACTATGGCAACATTAATCAACTCAGGTAGAGGACAGTAGCAGCTGTTTAACAGTATAAACAAGCAGCCCTTCACAAGATATGTAAAATAATTTAACACAAAAGAGAGGGGTTCATATATCACCTTGCAATTTCTTACTACGCAATCCCATGAATGAAAGGGGGGGGGGGATGAAGTACCATTGGATAAATGACCAGACGCTGGAAAATATCTCCTTATCTCCTTAACCTTCATCTTTAGTGACGACACAGTTGATGAAGACCAACTGAGTCCCCATTTCTATTTCTCATAGTGATACAATTCACTTCATAAAGATACCTAGAAATAGAACTAGAAATTAACAGTGTTTGAAACAGCTTAAATCCATTTCTCTTTTAGCAGTGCACATGATTCATATCACTGTTAATAACAGTTGAATTCTTGCATGACTACAGAAGAAAAATTTCCTTGATATGGTAGTTTAATCCAAGTTAGTAAAAGGCCTCTAAAGCAATAAACCGCTGAGATTCAATGAAAGCAAACCGTTATCTAATATTCAAGAAAACTATACTAGAAGGACCAGGAGAGGAAGATCAGTAAGCTACTGCCAACGGAGACAGATTTGATGAAATCTTTAAAAATATTTCCTTTATGCATGTTATTAAAAAACAAACAAAGCACAAATGTATTCATCTAGGTTACATGCTATATACAAACTGAATGCCAGGGGATTTTTTTTCTTAAGCAAGATTATAGGAGCCTAAACCAACTCCTTTATTTCATTACTAGAATTTATGCAATTTAAGTACTTAATCATTTCTTGTCTAAACTGTTTTTTCTTATTATTATAGGAAAAAATCTAAGTAAATCAAGAAATACAACATATAATATTAGAAAAGGTATTTTAAAATTTAGGATCAATTTTTTAAGAAAGAAAATTCTAGAAAAGCCCTAAGTATGTATTATTTTTATTTATTTTTTAAAAAAAATATTTATTTTTTATTTGAAAGTCCAATATGCAGAGAGGAGGAGAGGCAGAGAGGAAGATCTTCTGTCCTATGATTCACTCCCCAAGCGGCTGCAACAGCCAAAGCCAAGCCAATCCGAAGCCAGGAGCCAGGAGCTCTTCAGGTTCTCCTACATGGGTGCAGGGTCCCAAGGCTTTGGGCCGTCCTCAACTGCTTTCCCAGGCCACAAGCAGGGAGCTGGATGGGAAACGGGGCTACCAGGATTAGAACCGGCACCCATATGGGATCTCAGCACTTGCAAGGTGAGCACCTCAGCCGCTAGGCTACCGCGCCGGGCCCGTATTACAATTTTTAACAATCTACATGCAACACAGACAAATAATTCTCATGCTTATTTTTCAGTGAAAATATGTCATATTTAAATCCTACAATTATTACAGCTTAGCAGAATGTCAACAACTAATGAGCAGCTTTTAATTACCAAGTGCTAAAGATCTGATTCTATGATTCTAAAATCAGCCACTCCTTGGTCTATGTTAGATTCATTTAGGACTCCATTTTCATGTACATGGAATTTATTTCTCTTACACTTCTTGCTACTTGGCAATCTTTCACTGATTCTCTAAGAACAAGATCTGAGTAAACTACTCAGTAAAGCTTTCCCGGACTTAAACAGGCAGATTTAGTTGCTATGCTCATTGTACTCCATAGCACTGTGAATACTGGTGTAACATAAGCTGATATGCTATACAATATTTGCTTAGGTATATGTTTACAACATTGTGGAATTCTGGATGGTAGGTAGCACACAGTATTTATCTTTGCATTCTCAAATTATCTGATATGCTGATGCTTAATAATGGTTTACTGAATTTACTCCTAAAAACAAAATCACAACTACTAACAAAATGATTCTCTAGAGTTAAAGAGTATATTCATAGCCTGCTTCAGTACATTCAGTCCTTTACTAACATTAAAATAGTTACAAGTTACTGTGAAACTGTGAACATTTTTAGAAGATACAAATCCATGTTTATTGCATCTTAGCAACTGATAAATCAGGGACAGTGGTAAAACATGACTTCGGTGGCTTTAGTAACTAACAGTAATTTGATAGGAAATGAAAGAAGTGGCTTAGCTGTATTTCCATTAACACCATCATGCTATACAGTGTGAATTTTTTAACATTTCTAAATGTATGGTTTCAGCTAAAGTTAACAGGTTGAAATATGTCTATTATTTTAACATATTTTCATCTTATATCATAGTAATTAGTGTTGTTCCGTTTCCTATTTAAAGATCATATCCAAAGAAAAAAATATATGCAGTTACTTTCTCTATAGTGAAAGTATTTTGTACACAAAACAAAGCAATGTCTTTACCAAAACTATATGTTGACTTTCACATTTAAAAAGCCATTAAGTATTACCAACAGAAACTGCATTTTCTACACATTCTAACCTTTCTTTTACAGCACACAGACAAAATCAAATTGGATAAGGGGAAAATAGGCAAACCTTTCATTCAAATACTTAATCAATAAATTCCTACTTAAAAATGTTAAAAGCCTCATATCCTCCAGTGAATGCAGGAAGTACTTTCATGTCTAAGTAGATTATTTCACTTAATTTCAATAAAACTTTCACCGAAGACAACTATAACTATTTTACAGCACAACTCTAACACATCCCAAGTACTGAACATGCCTAACATCACACATCCAGTTATTAAGGAAAGGACTGAAAGTCAGGTCTCTTGCTCTCTGTATATCTGACTTTCCACTAAAAATAAGTAAATCTAAAAAAGTATAAAATCAAGTACAATTTCAGATGTTGAACAGAATTTTTTGTTCAGAAAGCAAAATAAAAAGTGTATATTATTTTAATCTTCATTAATAATGCTTAAGAATTTAGGAATAAAATTTATCATTCCATGAAAAGGGAGGGCCCAAAGATAATATAAAATTACATTTTGAAATGGTCCTAGATTTTATTTTCTTATGTTATCAAACATGGAATTTGACTGATAATCTTTTAAGCCTAGTATTATTTTTATTGATGGTCAGTATTTTGCTGTTTTTTATTGTTAGGATTATTTTTCATACAAAAATACTGCTGTTAAGCCAGTACACAAGGGCAAGTTTTCAAAGCTGATTAGATAGCAAACTAATCACAATTTACATAGAAAGAAGCTTCAAATTCAAGATATTTTAGGTAATAGGACACAATATGCCACATGACAGAAAGTTATTTACCAAGTATTGTACTGCAGAGCAGCTCTCTAAAATATTGTGCAATGACTCAAGAGGAAAGGCAAAAGTACAGAGTTCTATAAGTTTTCTGGTGTGGAGTCAGAGGAAGTCTACATAGATGTGGAACTCATTTTCTGAGTGCAGAGTGCAGTAATGGCAGAGTAGAAGGAGAGGAAGAAGGAACGTCATATTATTTTGTAGATGATGATCCAAACTCTAAAGACTCCTTGAAACTTTTATTTAGGTGTCCTACAAATATCCATACCTTAAAGGCTTAATTCTCAGAGTGGTGCTACTGGGAGATGATGAGACATTTTGGGGTAGGGCCTAGTTGCAGGCCATTAGGGTTTCTTCTGGGGATTGTACCCTTTTAAGAGAGCTCTCATGAGAGGGTTGTTATAAAATAAAAACCTGAGTTTGCACCCAGTCTCTCTCATTGCTGATGGGAGAGATCACCACTCAATGCAACGTATGGTCCCAAAGTAGGTTACTATCTCATTCACTAGATATGAAAACAACAAACACCTAGTCATGGACATGAACCTTCAACATGTGAGCTGATTGGAATCTTTTCTCTTTGAAAAGCTGGCTGACTCAAGTTATTTCATCACAGTAACAGACGGATGACACAGCCAGCATGTCCCAGAGCTTGCCAACATCCTCCTTCCTTCTTCACAAAGTAGTTTCAAATTGGTTTATTTAAATATTTACCTCCCTTTATCCCCCTCCCATACATACCAACCTACAATTATGGCCCAGATTATATAATGGAAAATAAAGGGAGAAATGTAATTATTGTTGTTTTGTTTTGATTTGTGGAATGAATCTATTAAATAAGATGAAATAAGAACAACTACTGTAATGTCTCTTTTACTAAATATGAACAGAATCTTACCTATATTCTTGCCTTATCTTGTAGTGCTTAAAAAGTAAAAACATTGCTTTTCAAATAGAGCCTATTAGATATGTTCTGTATGTCCAAATTGGGCCAAAGGGGATTAAAACAAAATAAAATGAGCAAATATTGTATAAGTTTTTAGATTCCCTTTTTATGCTGATCTACTTTATGCATAATTTGAATCTCTCACCCCATGGGCCTATTTGAGTAAAACAATATTTTAGTTTGTCAAAGATAAAGTGCACTGTACATTGACTTCACTGTCTTGTCCATTCCTTTTGCCAACAGAGACAGAACAAAATTTTAAGATAAGAGTGCTTCATAACAAGGCCAGCTCAAAGTAGCTCCTGGCCTCATCAGAGTTTAATGAGACATTCAATCTAAGAAATAAATTAAATGACATTTTGGGATCATGCTTAATGAAGCGGGTATCTACAGAAGCTCTGGATTGCAAAAATGTTCTTATAATCTGTGGAGAATAGGGCAGGAGAATGTCATCAATCATTTGGGACAAAATGGCACTCTGTGGAATAGAAACTGTTGAACCACAGTAGCTGCTGGTCTCAATCATGGCCCGGAACTGGTTTCTTGTTATGTCAGTATCATAAAAGAGTTTTTTACGTTCTTATTTTAGTTCCATAAGTCAGTGTCTTGTCACCATCACAACCATATAAAAATACACAGTGTTTGTGAAATTCTATAATGAACACAGTTTTAAAAACGTAATATTGGAAAAGCAAAGTAATTTTTTTCTAAGTTAAGTTATCCTATCACAGAAACAAAAGTACAGTAGGTCTAAAACATTCATAGCAGTTACACTAGTTAAGAAGATACTTCTGTTAAATCATTAAAGGAACAATAAATGGTACAAGTACCAGAACACAGTTCACACACTGTATCTCTGACAAATAAACTCATTTAACATTTGATTTGAAATCAACAAATACTTCCCTTGAGACTAAATTTAAGCCACACTACCAATATTCAAGACAAATATATCAAGTCATAATTAAAATGGTATGCAAAGTTTCAAAAATTACAATCACATAAGTATACTTAAACAGAATAGGGAGACATATATATCAGATGTGTTATATGAAGAAGTCACACAAAAAAAAGAGAAAGGCATTTTACCCAACAAATAAATGGACAAAGAACATACTGAATCAATTAAAAAAATTACTGCTATAACTAGCTTAAAAAGGAAATGTATTCTCTTTCATTAGAGTAGTAGCAATTATCATTGAATATATATTGGCACAATTTTTAAAAAATGACTCATTTCTGCATTTGCCTTAACTGCATTTTTGCATTCTTTGTTGTTTATGAAATCTTTCTCAAGCTCTCTGTGGTAGTTAGAGCTACACAGACAACACAGATAAGACCACTGCTTTTTCTTTTTGTGATGAGCCCCATACAATCACTTATTCCTAACATTGTGTGTATTGGTACAATCGTCTTGGAAAATATCTTTTCTAGAAATTTCAAGGGTAGAAAGAACATTTATTTCTCTTTGTACACACAAAAAAATAACCAAATCAAGGGAAGACACATATAGTTAAAATAGAAATAGTAATTTTTAAAAGAGTAATTTTTAAGAGGTCTTTGTACTCCATAATTGGAGAAATAATTGATGAAATTTGCTACATCTGTTTTTGAATCAGTATTATGCAATAGTTACAAACAATTATGAATAAAATATGACAATAGAGAAAATATATTATTAAAAAATAACTGCAATAACGTCAATACAAAGTACAGAAATTCAGTAAACATTGCCAATAGACAAAAATTGGAAAAGAAACTCAATGGAGACACAAAGACTAATCACTGCCTTAGATTTTTGGAAGAATGTTTAAAAATGTATTTCATTGGTTTAATCTTTAAAAAGTAAATACATTAAAAATCCAAATATTGCAAAGGCTTACATAATTGTCCACATAATTCTGGCCCAACAGAATGAGCATCCTACTCAAAAGATATTTTTTAGAAGAACATTTGTTTGAGTAGTTTATTATCTCAAACAACCAGAAATTATACACATTCCTCTCTAGATATACACTATGCAGACTATTTTCACATTTAATTTATATAAAATTTTGTCAATCATTTCTTTGAGGCAAAACTAGCTAGCAGAGAGAAGTAGCCCTTATCTAATAGTCGGCTAATGCATTAAATAGATCCAAACTAGTCTCAAAAAAGACTGAGACAAATTAAGCAAATTTAATTCTATTTTGAAGTAAAATTTATGCTTATAATCTGAATTGCAAAGCTAGTTAACTCTTTAAGAGTTAATCACACTTCAAGAAAGTGAGCATATATAACCTACATGGATAAAGGGTCTCTATTCTTTTCCTGAGTTCAACTAAGTGGGTTTTTTTTTTATTGTTTTTTTATTTTTTTTTTATTTATTTTTTTTTAAAGATTTATTCATTTTATTAGCCAGATATACACAGAGGAGAGACAGAGAGGAAGATCTTCCGTCCGATGATTCACTGCCCAAGTGAGCCGCAACGGGCCGGTGCGCACCGATCTGATACCGGGAACCTGGAACCTCTTCCGGGTCTCCCACGCGGGTGCAGTGTCCCAATGCACTGGGCCGTCCTCAACTGCTTTCCCAGGCCACAAGCAGGGAGCTGGATGGGAAGTGGAGCTGCCGGGATTAGAACCGGCGCCCATATGGGATCCCGGGGCTTTCAAGGCGAGGACTCTAGCCGCTAGGCCACGCCGCCGGGCCCTAAGTGGGTTATTTTTGAAAACAGTAACCATACCTTGTTTACTAATGTATCATCATCACCTCTATGTTGTTGCTCACACAGCAAATCATGGGAAATATGGTGGAATAGATGTACATTAAGAATATTCACAGGGTAACATAAGAAATTTTCCTTTTCAATTATGATGTACTTGGCAGTGAAGTTTTTTCCTTACAATTTGCAAAAAAAAAAAAAATCAATCCACAATAGATCCAGGATTTAAACTGACAACCTAATACCATCAAAATACTAGAGGAAAACACAGAGGAAACTGTGCAAGACATTGGTAGAGGCAATGGCTTCTTGAAAAGACCCCAAAAGCAGAGGCAATAAAGAAGAAAAGCCAAGTAAACACAAAACTAGGCAATTAAGAAAAAATAGATTATATCACACTAAGAAGCTTCCACTCTGCAAAGGAATATTTCACAAAGTGAAAAGGTTAGTGAACTAATGGGAGAAAATATCTGCAAATTATACAACTCATAAAGGATTAACACCTAGGTTCTATGAAAAGCTCAGGAAGCTCAACAACAAGACAAACAATCCATTTAAAAGATGAGCAACAGACAATGACCAGGCAATTTCCAAAGGATAAAAATTTTTAAAGTCCAACAGAAACATGAAAAAATGCTCAGCAGACACATGAAAAAAAATGCTCCAGGAAACACAAATAAAAATTATAATGAGGTTTCATCTAGATAGAACTGCTATTATCCAAATATTACAAAACCATAAATGCTGAGTAGTATATAGAGGAATCAGTATTCTCATTGACTCTAGGCAGGAATGTAAACAAATACAACCTTAATGGAAGAACATATGGAAATTGTTCAAAAATCTGAAAACAGATCTACCATGTGACTCAGCCATCCCATTTAGGGAATTTACCCAAAGTAAATAAAATCAGCACATGAGAGTTATTTGTACACTCATATTTACTGCAGCTCATTTTACAATAGCTAAGATATGGAATAATCTCAAATGTCCAGCAACGAATGACTGGATAAGCAAAATGTGTACATGTACATTACAGAACTCAGCCATAAAAAGGAAATCCTCTCTTTTTCAACAAAATGGATCCAACTCAAACCATTATGCTTAGTATAATGATCTAGTCTAAAATAGACAAATACCATATATTTTCTCTGATTTCTGGTGGACAACTTAGGATACAATGACATGGTCATTTTCAGATATGATTGCAATATGATTCAGTTATGATTGTCTTGCTGACACTCCTATGAAACCAAGTCTTTCTTTTCACTTGTTCAGGTTTATGATTTGTAGTGAATTAAGCTTGTAAATATAAAGTTGATTAAAATTTTTAAAAAGAGAAACAAGAAATGAATGGTGACCATGTCTTATTTCCCACTACATTCCTATCATCTAGTATGGTTATTGGTCACCTAGTGAATAATGAATGCAGGGACTGACGGATGAGCATACATGAGAAATATTCACAGCAGAACTTCTTTTATTTCCATGATTACGCAGCTGCTGATAAACTTCTTTTACAAAATATAACAGGGATTTTAGTAGGAATGTCTTCAGTGCATACTGCTTAGTACTCTGTCTATAGAGATGATAATACAGGTCATGATTTATCAGTCACACTTCATAAAATTATTATTGTTGTGTAGCTCCCAGAATTAATCAAATATTGGACAAAATGTAAGAAACATTTTAGTGTAACAACATGATACTTAAAAAACAGGGTTCAGATTTTGCATTTGACAGTTTCTAGTTTGGAAATTTGAGAATGTCAAGTAACTGCTCAGTGCTTCAGTATGCTTACCTGTAAAATGGAATGATTATGGTTCTTACCTTAATGTTGTTTAAAGGATTAAGTAAACTAATCCAAGTTCATTCCCTACAATAGGGTCTGATCCATACTTGAGCTCAATAAATATGAACTGCCATCGTCATCATCATCATCATCATCATCATCATTTTGATAATACTTTTACAACCTTCCCAAGCACAATCTTAGAAACTATCCACAAATGCTTATTCAATGAGCAGCTTTCAATCTATCTTGAGTTTATGTAATGCTGAAAAAGCTAACGCTTTTAAAACTAAACTCTGCAGATAGATATTATTATGTGATGTCTATAAGACTACTTACATTTTTTCTATGTTGTCAGAATCTTACATTTTTAAAGATTCTTCTTTTGGGCTCAGCAGAGTAGCTTAGTGGCTAAATCCTTACCTTGCCTCTGCTGGGATCCCATATGGATGCTGGTTCATGTCCTGGCTGTTCCACTTCCTCCCAGCTCCAAGTTTGTGGCCTGGGAAAGCAGGTGAGGATGCTAAAAGCCTTGGGATGCCACATCCATGTGCGAGACCCAGAAGAAGCTCTTGGCTTCTGCTTTGGATCAGCCTAGCTCTGACTGGTGTGGTCACTTGGGGAGTGAGCCAGCAGATGGAAGATCTTTCTCTCTCTTTTTCTCTTTGTAAAATCTGATCTTCCAATAAAAGCAAATGAATCTTAAAAAAGGATTCAGCTTTTGTTTTTATTTGAAAGGCAGAGTAACAGAGAGGGAAAGAAAGAGGGACATCTTCCACCAGCAGGTTCAATGCCCAAATGGCCAGACTAGCAAGAGCTGGGCCAGGCTGAACCCAAGAGTCAGCATCTTTGTCAAGATTTTCCAAATTGGTACATAGGCCTGAGTACTTGGGTAATATTCCAAATAATTCCCCAGGTGCATTAGCAAGGAGCTGAATCAGAAATGGAGTACCCAGGATACTAACTGGCACTCATGTAGGATGCTGGAGTTGAAGGCAACAACTCCACTCACTCTACCATGCTAGCACTATTGACAGAATCTTTTAAAAGGGATAGAAAATGCAAGCAAATATCCATTTCATCTACTGGGTTAGTCTTTCTCACACACACACACACACACACACACAACATAAAGATAAAGATAAAGATAAAGATAAAGATAAAGATAAAGATAAAGATAAAGATAAAGAAAGATAATACTACAGTAGGCAAAGGTTAAGTTAGTAGCAGTGGCAAAATTCAACAAGATGGTAGTAGGTTTCATTTATGGTCCAGAAGGCAAGGAGTTAATAAGAGATCACTGTGAAGGCTGACACTAAAATGTAGGAGATGCCCAAAGCAAACATCCAGAACATGCACCTCTCCACAAAAAAAAGCCAAGATAATTGTTAATAGAGGTAGGGAATCCCAATATGCCTTTAGAATAATTCTGCTACATGATATCATAACAGGCAGGGATGGTTTTTAATGTTTGATGTGCATACTATTATTTATAAGTATATATGACTATTGTAGACCCATAGTATCTTAAAAGTACAACCTGGAAATTGACAGGTACAGATGGAGTACCCTTTATATGAAATTCCGGGCATCAGAATTAGATTTTTTAAAGATTTATTTATTTTTCTTTAAAAGTCAGATTTCACACAAAGAGAAGGATATATAGAGAGAAGGCTTTCCATCTGTTGTTTTACTCCACAAATAGACGTGAGGCCAGAGCTGTGAGGATCTGAAGCTGGGAGCCTGGAGCCTCTCTTTCTGGTCTGCTACATGGGTACAGGGGCCCAAGCACTTGAGCCATTCTCAACTGCTTTCCCAGGCCACAATCAGGGAGCAGGATAAGAAGTAGAGCAGTTGAAACTTGAACCAGTACCCATAAGGGATTCTGGCACCACAGGGTGGAGAAATAGCCTACTGTGCTAAGTCACTGGACACTCAGAATTCTTATATTCCAGATTATTAGAGATTTAGCGATATATATATCTGAGTGTAAAATGAGAGATATTGAGGATGAGATCCAAATCTAATTTATTGATGTTCATATACAGCCTATGCACTTAACCTGAGGCTATTTTATATACCATGTGCTATGTGCCTGCATTCTGACACTGACATGCCACACTACGTCAGGTGCAAAGGTTTTCCTTTGTTGTATCACCTTGGCATCCAAAAAATTTTGGCTTTTTGAACAATTTTGGGTTTAAGAATTTCAGATTAATGAATTTCAGCGAATCTATAAATATGTTGTTTTTGTTTTATGTTAAACACACTAGTTTGAAAGTACTAAGTGTTTTCAGGTTAAGTAAAAATTATTTTAGAAAAATACAAATAGAGCTTAAAATGGATCAAACGCTAAGTGAAAGTACTGAACATCACAGTAGATATGACTAACACAAGGGGTATTATAAGATTATCATTTGAGTATGCATGTTATATATGCTTGAACACATTTATTATATACAATGCAAATTTTCAATGTGCCTGTTTTGAAATGACTCTATATAAGTAGTACCCATTTTTTCCCCACTAAACCTGACAAGGAGTATCAAAAACCACTGTAGGACCCATAATTATTATATTCACAGTAATTAAAATATTCAAATAGGTCAGTCTTTTTATAACATGTCACTTCCAGGAGCATCCAGGAAGAAGTAAAGTATGCTGACATAAATGTATATAATTTTGTTATACTCAGAGTAGCACTTTAAACAGTAGGTAACCTATAAAAAGTATCTAAGTCAAGAAATGAAATATAAGAGAACATATATTCAGATTACATCAGGAGTGAAAAAATTTCAGATAATTCAAGGACAAGAGGATGACTACATAGTTCATAGAAATTAGAGTAAAAGCCAAAGCATTAGGCCGCTATTAATATCAATGTGGTTTTAGGAAGTCTCTCCCTTCTCTACTCCTTTACCCAGTCTTAGCTCAAATCAGAACTGATAACAGCAGTTGGTATATGCAAAGGTCCCAGTGCAGTGCTGAGAAGATTAATGTTTCACAAGAGCTAGAACCTGTTGGTAGATGAAAGAAGGAAAAATAGATACTGCTTCAATAAAGGTGCAGGGAATGTCCCTGGAACAAGCTTCTATAAATGCTTGCTTGTGAGAATGAAATGAAGAATTTTCTCATGGAGAAACATTAAGATAGAAAGACAGATAGAAAGCAATCCACACACATATATGTGTCTGTTTACAAGGGTAATTCAAAGTGTTAGTGGAAAAGCAGAATTAAAGTACAAATTAATTTTGGTGTAAACATATTGAATCAATGTATAGTTTTTCATAAATGCATTTCTAGGCACTTTTTAAAAACCCATATGAGTGATTGTTACTTTTTTTCACCAAACATATTTTAGTGTAATTTTCATTAACATTCTGAAGAACCTGCACATTTACACACAATAAAAGCTATTTAACTTATATATCATGATAAAACAATAATTATGTTTATAAGCCATTTACTGTCAAATTTTCTAAGTGGCATTTGTATGTCTGTCTGTGTGTTTCTGTGCAATTGTACTTATCAAAACCTACCTCACAGCATTACTTAGTGCCTAAACTCTTCCATTCACATGTTATGTACTCCAACTCCACCCTCCCAAGACAAAGGATTCTCTGAGTGCTACTTCTTCCTTCTACTTTCACTTTATCTTACCTTTACTCAAGTTTAGTAATAGCTAACATGCCCATCTAATATATATTGTAAGTAGAATATCTTTCATTTTCCTTAACACGGTATGATCCCTTAAAAGTATGGGGTCGTTTGTGAGCTACTAGAAATGGAACTACCAAATTAAATGTGTTTAGAAATCATTGTAGGTTTATCGCAGAAGGCTGCATTGCTATGTAGGTGAAGTTCAATGCAGTTGATTAAATCCATAAGGTACTCATTCATCTTACTCAGCATTGAACTAATAGGTAAAAATCTGAGAGATGACATGGCCTATAAGCCTGAAGTACCTATAAATTCCACAGAATAAAAGAACTAGAAACAACATGCACATAAGACATTGATTATTCTGTAAATTCATACTGACATTTTATATAAACACAAACTTCTCTTACTTATAAATGTAAAAACATCAAGTATGATTTTGAAGGACTATACATTGTAATAATACAGGAAAAATCAGCCAGGGAACTTGGCGGGGGCGGGGGGGAAGAATCCCTGACCTTATGCAAATGTAGCATAAAACTCAAAATAAAGGAAAAACATATTTGTCCAAACGAAGTAAGTTCTAGTCTCATTTTTATTCATTTTTACGGGAAGGACTTGAGATATAAATTTAGCATTAAGGATGTGTTAAAACATGTTATTACACACACACACACACACACACACACACACACACAAATACAAGAGCTTTAGAAGCCTCACAAAAGGGGCCAGCATTGTGGCTTGCTGGTAAACCTGTTGCCCACAAGACCAACATCCCATAGCTGTACCATTTCATGTCCCAGCTGCTTAATTACCAATGCAGCTCTCTGATAACGGCCTGAAAAAAGCAGCAGAAAATGGTCCAAGTGTTTGGGCCTCTCACCTACCTTGGGAGTGAACAAGCTGACGGAGGATCACAGACATAAAATATTCCCTCTTTGAAATAGATAAATTAATCTTTTAAATTAGCTCATGGAATACATGAATTATGAAAAAAGTGTGGCTCACAATTTTTGTAATAAAAGACATCTTTTCATTTCCTTTTTCCATGAAGTACCCTCAACACATTTACCTATGCACATGTGTATATGTATGTGTGTTAACTTGTGGTATAGATGCATATACACCTTTCAACAATACTCAGTAATTTTAATTGGCATGTTTTAAATCAAAACCCAGCATAACTAAGATTCTTACATCGCTCTTTCATTCAATGGGTTCTTTTAAAACCATAAAGAAAGATTTTTTTTTTAACATTCATGACACATGATCTAGAATCACTCATTTCCATTTTCTTTTGAAAGAAACAAATGGTTTTCAGCTGGCTCTCATGAATCTGACAGTCTGAGTCCTATAAAGCTGTCTGAGTGATGCAAACATAACTGGCTTGTTTCAGAATATTGAGTAGCCTTTTCACTTCTATTTATTCAGTTGAAAACACACAAGACTTGGACAACAGAGAAATCACAATTTAACCATCAGCTTGACCAAATGCTATTAGCTCCTAACAACATTGTTTGGTTAAGCGAATCATAAAATGAACTGAATACTTTAAACTTAACTTTGCATCAAGGCTGAAGGGTAATAATCATTAAGTTGAATCTACTAATTCTGTAAATTACACATATAAATATCACCAATAAACATGCCCCAATGAACAAAGGTATCAAAATAGCAAGTGAAGCACCGTTAATGTATTTTGAAATGCAGATATAACTTGCATTCTACTGCAGAATTTTCTTGAAATAAAGTGGGCTAATTTCCAACATATGGAATAAACTGTTAAGAACCTGAAAAGAGTTTGAGTTACTGACACTCTATTTTCAGGTGAGATAAATATTTACCTGCCTGGTGTTTTTTTTTATATAGAAAAACTATTCTAATTAGGATTTTAAAATTAGGCATGTCTGCACATTTAAGATATTCTTTTATGGGTATCCAGAAGATGTGAGGAAATACATTTTTAAAAACTGTCTAATTAGAAAAGGAATATATAAGATAAACAGAAGACTACTTGTTGCTCTACCATTACCTACGTGCTTTACTTGTTACGTATGACATCTACTTCTTCCCGTATGTCAGGAAAGAAAATGAACAAATTCATAAGTGTTCAATCGACAAATTGCATTCCCCATTTGCTATTTTCTGTGTTACATGGAAGGTGATTTATACACTCATCCAAAAGGGTACTTCAAAAAGGTTGTGGAAAATCGGATTAAAACTCTATTTTGGTATAAAAACTTTCTGAAGTCCAGGCGTCATTTTTTCTTCCAGGTCTTCCACATATGATCAAGGGACCAAGTACTTGGTTCATTTTCTGCTGCTTTCTCAGGCTGATGGGGGGAGGGGGAAATCTGGATTGAAAGTGGAGCAGACAAGACTGCATTTGGTGCACACATGCAATGTCAAATTTACAACAGTCAGTGACTTTGCCCACTACACAATGACAATGGCCCCATATATACAAACCTTGAAAGAAGTCATTGGTAAAGGTTGTAGTGAACATGTTTCCTCTTTTTTTAGTGACAGACTTCTAGTATTAACTCATAATTGAGGCGTTTCATATTATTTCTCTCTAGTATCTCTAACATTTCTCTATTTTATTAGCATTTGATGACAAATTTCATGTTATTAGCTGTTTGAATTTCATACCACTACAACCACATTTTCTTTGAACAAATTTCTGTTGGCATCTGATGATATCCTAATGCTTCCAATCTTTTGTTATATCCTGCATGGCTTTCGAACACATACGAAATCAGCAATGTGGAACTGAATGAAGGAAGGAAAATAAACACCGAAAACATCTCCCTTTTTTATTGTTCTTTCTCCAAGCACTGAAATGGAACATGATTATACACACATGCCTATGTGCATTTTTTGAGGTACATGAATACAACTAATTCTCAGTTCCAGTTACATTTATTATCTACCAAGATGACTAGTCTGTGAAATAATCACTATGGGTTTTTAATTTAACTAACAGTATCTTAAAATATCAGTGAGATATTCTTTCATATTCTGTCTCATATTTTAGATTTAAGTATAGCTTTGATTTCAATCAGCACAATGGATTCAAATATTGCTAAGATTATTTTATTATGAAAAGCAAGAGTAACATATTGAACTTGTATTTTATTTACACATGCACATGTTTACTTGGCCATTAGTTATTTAGCTACTGATCAAAGTTCTCTTGTACAAACAGATAGGCTTTCCATCGTCAATGTATGCCTGGTCCCATTTTACAACATGCCATATTTACTTTCCTTTTATTTCATCAATATGTAGAAATAATCGTTCAAAACAAATAATTTATAGCATGATACGAGGGTACAGATTACTTTAGAGTTTGTACCACTTTTCATTTGTTAGCCATCTATCTAATTTTAATCATTTCTGATTTTATGAAGTAGTCACCATCTACTCCTAAACATACCTCAAGAGAAAATTCTGAAGTCACATTTTGATATTCATTTACTAATGTATTCTTATTACAGTTTCTGTATTGTTATATAACATTTTTGAATGTTACACAGGTTTGAATTATCTCCCACAGGGTATAATTTGTCCTTTTATACTTTTTTTCTTGATGACAAAATTTATCAATTGATATGTATCTAGTGAAATACAAGTATGCTCTTTACTAAATTTATTCATTTCAGTGATCCCAGCCTAACATCTGCCAAAAGTTGCCCATGTTTTGTTCCCTTTTATTAGATTTTGCTGTTTCAATCTATAGGGAATTTAATTTAGGATATGACCTGAGCTTGAGACTTAAACCCTACATCCAAATGGTTCAACCAAATAGTTATGCAATCCATGCTTGAATAAAGTGGTGTTGTGTTTGGAGTTAGTTTTGGTGCATATAAAATCAAAATACCTTTTCTAACTTGATTGTGGGCTCTTTTTTCTTGCTGATATAATTAATATGCTATTGTATGGTGTTAAGCTATAAAATGGTTCATTTAATCGCATTTAATTGAGTTTATGATTTTACACTTAATTCAGGCTTAAACTCTAAAATGATACTATCCATTCTCTCTCCACCCTTCTCATCAGGGTGTTTGAAGGGGATTAGTTAAGCAGGTGGAACCAGTAAAACAAATTAAAATTTTGAAAACATTTCTGAGATATTCAAATGATAATGTGGTTTTTTTTTTTTTTTTACTAAAAATGGTATGACTGTTGGGAAGTAAGAGGCCATTTCTTCAAGAATAATATGCAAATAGTGTCAGATGTGGTAGCCTAGTGGATAAAGTCCTAATGGATGCCAGTTCTAATCCCGGCAGCTCCACTTCCCATCCAGCTCCCTTCTTGTGGCCTGGGAAAGCAGTCAAAGATGGCCCAAAGCCTTGGGACCCTGCACCCGCGTGGAAGACCCGGAAAAGCTCGTTGCTTCAGATGGGCACAGCACTGGCTGTTGTGCTCACTTTGGGAGAGAATCATCGGACAGAAGATACTTCTCTCTCTCTCTCCTCATCTCTATATATCTGACTTACAATAAAATAAACAAATCTTTAAATACACAAATAGAAGTATTGGTATAAAGCTGAGATACGGGGAAAAAAATCGATGACTTGGAGTCATATACTGTTTTACTCCTGAACCTCCCACTTCATGGTTCTTGTGCTACTCTGGGAACAAAAACCTAATATATGTGTAACTATGACACCCATAAAATGGGAATAAGTAAATATGCCATTCCAATGTTACTGGAAAAACATGTCCTGATAATGTATGTTAAAGATCTGATGAACACTAGAAAGAAATAAACACTGCTTTATTATATTATGCATTACGTAAATATATAATATTACCCAGAGATCAATCTATAGACCCAGGAATTAGAATCTTTTATTCACAGACTTAAATTTTCCACTTCACTTGATAACCTAACTCCATCAGAAAAAGCAAAGTGATTGGGCAATTCCTGGGGTCAGATAATAATTTGTGAGGATGCCTGATAAGCAGCAAAATTAAATAAATGGATGTACTATGTAATTAAAGGCATTATACCAGCACCCATCCAGATCAACTCATCAGCATAATCTTCACCAGAAAATGAAATAGCTTTTCAAGAACAAGGAGCCAGTCAGGTACAATGTAATCAATGCCTTTATTAAATGATATCAGTGGGGAGATGACTCAGTCTTAGCACAAGGGCAATAAAAGGCCTTAAATTTTTGACAAGTGTCCTTTAATTCACTTTAGCAAAAATAAGGTATAAATCAATAATTAAAAGGTGCTTGACAGAGTAATTTAACTTCATAATGAAAGTAACGAAGTGCAGGATCAATATATCAAAATACAGGTGTTTCAAATGTGATAAAAGAAGAAAAATAAAACTGACAAGCTTAAGACTGATTTTAAAACAGAAATGCATTATGTAAGAATAAAAGCGGTCCATTTCCTGCTTTATTCAGATCTCTTTACTAGTAATATGGATGTCTGAGTTCCAGTTTTCATCCAGTGACTTCCTGTCAATAAACTGTAGATAACTGCTGAGATTTTAAGTATGAAACATTAAGATTAAACTAGACCAGTTGCTCTCAGGTTTGGGATTTCAGGAACCATGTAAAAAATATAGGTAATGGGGACATGAATGTTCTGTATTGCCCGATCAGGCTATATCAACACTTGCATCTCAAAAAAGTAAGGCATTCTATTATGAAAAGAAGATACAAGGGAACAATCTGAAAGCAAAGGAGCAGTTCTTTGTATTGAAGAAACTTAGCTTTATATTTGTGTGTGTGTGTGTTTATCTTAGACTATCACTTAACTACAGACTGATGAAAACCTCCCAGATTGACAGTGGCCTATACATCAGTGTTTTAGAAGCAATGGAGCTTAAAAGTGCCTCCAGTTCTGATATTCTATGGCTCATATATCTCTTTCGACTCCCATTTATTTCCCATCAAGCATATATTTATGTATAAAAAATGTTTTGGTATTTGGATATTAGGGATGGAGGTGAAGAGGATTCCTACATTTTTTAAACGATCATTATTTCCATTGTGTCAAAGCAAAGTCTTGTCTGTGATAAAGTGTGTGTGTGTGAGAGTGTGCGTGTGCGTGTGTGTTTAAAACTATTTTAATATCAGGTTAGCTTAGCTTCTTACTACTTCCTTTTTAGATTATTACAATAGACTCACATTCATCTTTCAGCATTGATTTGGAGGGTGACAAAATTTATGCTTCAATCCTGTCACTTTATCTCACCTTTCCCTTTATCTCCGTAACAGTTAATTGGAAACTCAGGAAATAATGAAAATGTAAAGTTGAGAGGCCTACAGAGACGTATAAGAAATGTGTACTTTGTGTTATACCTGCAATCATATATGCTTGAAGGAACAAATCCAACCAGTGTGAAACTTCTAATTTTTATGGATGGGATCCAAGTCAATTTGGCATTTGGGTACTGCATAAAGAACTAGGGGGCAGGTAAGAGGACATTCTAGGCTTAGAACCAAGAATACTGCCTTTTGGCTTCAGATAATGGAGTGGAAAGGAGGACTAGAATACATTCATCTTCTTGAATTCAATGTACTTAGAGACCTGTACCTTTGATTTTGCTCTCTTGTTAATAAAGGTCAACATGGGTCAGGTCTCTCCATTGAGGTTTACTCTCAATGCATTCCTTCAGAAGCTGCTGAGACATGTTCTTTTGTAATTCTAGCATATGTTATTTCAAAAGTTACAAAAAAAAGATGGGGTAGAGAGGGAGAGAAAATGGGCAAGAAGGGTAATGAAGGAGAAAGGGAATATCATTGCATTCTTAGAATCTATTAAATATTAATTAAGAATTAAATTTAAAAATAAGCCTAAAAAGAAACTTTCTTAAAAGTTATATGGTAGGAAATTCAAACTCTACTAATATTATGTTATTTTTTAAGTTTCTAATATTTAGTTTTTTAAAAAAAACCAATAACCCACAGAAAAATCTTTAAAACTTTTTTGCTAGTTAGGGCTAGTACAACATCCTGAATCATAATTCTCTCCATCTACCCTGGTGATGACCCATAGTATTATAAGCAAAAACCTATCACTGATGTTATAGGTACTCTGGAGACTGGTACTTTGCACAGACATACAGAATGAGGCAAATGCTGTGAATATCTATGCAACTGGGTTGAAAAACACAACATATCATTTGTGGCTAAGCAAGTGACTAGAATAAATTAGGGAATAAATTCCAAATATGTTTGTTATTTCATTGTGACTTAAGACTGGTAAAGCCCTGTTAACACTTTGTAAAACAGGCATTTTCTAAGACCATTCAAATTTTTCTCCTGAGTCCAAACACCCATATATGCAGCACACAATAAGTCAAGTATAAAAGTCATCAGAGATTGAATAGGCAGCAGCTTCCACTGGCTACGTGTTGACAGTCTCTGCCTCTGGTTTTGCCCTAAGAACTCTACAATCGTCAGACCTGCCTATTTAAGCATCTCTCTAGAGCCTTGCCCTACAGAGGCAGGTAACTCACACTGCAGGCTGGCTTTAAAGGTTACATTTTCTCATAATAAATCATACTTGCTTTTTGTTTTCATTCTCTTTTTGGCTAGGCAAAGGAAAGATTTTTTTTTACTATTGTGTTCATTTTAGTTGAGGCTTTAATTGTATAAGATTGGCCAATTGGAACTGGCAGTTTTAAATGAACAAAATGATGTTATTTTCATAGTGAAACAAGTTGTTTAGCTTCTTAATTAAAGTATATATTTATGTCCATCAACATGAAAGGCAGAGCAACACACACACAGAAAGCCAGAGACAGAGAGAGACAGAGAGAGAGAGAAGAGATTGATTTCCTGTGTGTTGGATGACTCCATGAATGACCACAATAGCCAGGACTTAGCCAACCTGATGCAAGGAGCCTGGGATTCCATGGTCTCATCTGGCTTGCAGGGAAGCAAGCACCTGAGCCATAACTCACTGCCTTCCTGGATGCATCAGCACAAAGCTTGATCAAAAGAAGAGTAGCAAGCACTTGAACTGCCGCTCTGATACCAGATGCAGCATCCCAATGCATGGCTTGAACCATTTTGGCACAATGCCCACTCCCAATGAGTAGCTTTAATACCATTTATACTTTACTACCCATATTCCTGAGGTCAGTCTGTGGATATACTGTACTTTCACATGTTCAGTCATTATGTAGCATGCAAGAAAGCAAGAAGTGATTTGGTTCTCAAAGCTTCCTGTTGGCCTAATTTTACCTATGAGGCAACATTTTTTACTTCTGTTTTTCTAGATGTTATTGCTGCAAGAAATCTAGCTAACCCTAGCTATTCATTACCTGGGGTTCACACATGACAATCTTTTCCTTAACTTCTGCATCTTAGGATATGTTCACTCATCTCCTAAAACATATGCCTGAATTACTTGTGATCACCTTTTCTATTTCCATATCCATTTTATTCTAAATTCCTAAGTACTTCTTCTTTCTTATTTTTGGGCAAAT
Organism: Ochotona princeps; assembly: GCF_030435755.1. Lineage (NCBI taxonomy): Eukaryota > Metazoa > Chordata > Mammalia > Lagomorpha > Ochotonidae > Ochotona > Ochotona princeps. Next base: position 62,507,579 of record NC_080865.1, on the reverse strand, counting down.
GGATGTATTGGCATGGCAAAGAAAACGTAACCTTGCCAGCATTTTTGGCTGTTGTTTACCTTTCTTCATTTCTGTTTTCTACCAGCTCTCTGTCTTCACATGCTCATATATATCCACAAAATTCAGAAATAGATTACTAGACAAGGTAAATGATGGTAGCAGTCTCAAAGCAAGAAATGTGAAATACAAAACTTACAAACATGTTATACCACTCAGCTGACAAAATGCTTTCCATGTTGCATGATGTGGCATAACCGTGCTTCTATGACCATGATAAAAAGTTTTGAAATTATTTTTTAAAGTATGCACATAAAATGTAATTAAAGTGTTCTGTAGTATTGTAAATCTAAAGTAATTTAGAGAACAACATTCATTGGTTTTACAAGAAAGCTAACATCTGTCTATTTTTAAAGTTATGCAGAGTAAAGAACCAATTAATTTTATTCTTACAGTTGTTAAACTATGTACTATTATTGAGCAATCTGAAGTTAAAGTCCATTAAAACAATATAAGAAACTTGTAGTAATTTTTCAGCAATGAAGTTTATCCAACTTCCCTTTCCTTTTCATCACAGAAGAGTAACAACAAAGCAGGAAGCAACAGGAAAGCATTTTTTACTTCACAATCATTCATTTTGGACAGTCTATTGCTCCTGATTGCCTCACTGTTGATCATACCTTGTGTGTATGTTGACTATATTATGGATGCCATTCTCCTGAACACCTTCTGTGGAAGGTCTCCAATAACTATGCTATCAACAAACATGAAGGTCTGATAGCAACTAAACTTTTCAACTTCTTTGTGCAAGTTGATGATATTCTTTTATACAACACCTCTTAAAAATGCTTTCATGGCTAGACACCTAAGCCACAGAACACCAGTTGCTCATCCTCTTGCTTCTAACAATCTCCTTGTTAGTTTTTTTTTTCAACCCCTATCCTTAATTTAGACATGGTTCTTTAAGAGATTATTAGCAACTGCTGCTTTTCACACCACAGGCTCTTCTTTGAATTCGCCTGTTTGTCTATGGCCATACCACCCTGAACGTGCCCGATCTTGTCTGAATTCGCCTGTTTATTTATTCACTTGTTTTGGTGCTTTGCAAACACCTCTCTAGCTAAGACTGTTAACTAAGGGCCTTGTGTTGTGGCATATCGGGCGAAACTGTCACCTGTAACACCACATCTCATATGAGCATGAAGTTCAGCCCTACATGTTCCACTTGCAATTCAGTTTCCTGCTAATGAACCTGGTAAAGCCGCAGAGGATGACCCAAGTGCTTGGGTGACTGAATAAAAATGGGGGGCCCAGAATAAGCTCCTGGCTTTGACCCGGCTCATCTAGAGTTTCCATGGACATCTTAGGGAGTGAACCTGCAGAGAGAAAATCTCTCTCTGTATTTCTCTCTCTCTTTAGTTTTGCTTTTCAAGTAAATACAACAAATCTAAAATAAAAGTTAACCTGAATATACCAATACAATTCTAAACCTACTACCACTTTCACTCTGCTCACCTACTCAAGTTTCATTCCTACTTTATTTTTGTGTGTGTTAAAAAAAAAAAGTTTCAACCTTCTTGCATCAAAATCCTTAATTATTCTTAATTTTTTTACTAAATTGTTTCATATTTTGTTATTTGCCTGTTTGGCCACCAGATTTTCTAAACTTGTTTTACACTGCTACTCATCAGAACTTATCATTACTCACATGGGAGATAATAGGAACTAAACTGGTCTTCTATTCCTACTCATTCCTCTGATACTCCCAATATTACTTCTAGAAAAAAAGTGGAAATTTATGAACCTATCCCCTGTACTTTAAGACTGATAATTCATATTTACTAAGTTCCACATCATGATGTTCTAGTAAGTTACTATTCTTCTGAAATTTGTACGGAAAAAAAAAAAGACAGGTTTATGGGTAGATTGACATCTCATAGGCAGGATAAAGTCATTCCTAGTAATAATTATCTTGAGAAAAGGCATGTCTTTCTTTCTACAGATACACATTGAAAGACTGGAACTTAGCTAAAGCGACATGGTTATATGTCTTTTCTTGGTTTGTGTTAAAGAATCATAAAATCCAAAATGATTACCCTGAATGACGCTTATTAAATGGCATTGAAAACATAGGCAAAGAGAAAATTAGTGGAAGTGAGGAATTCACGCAAAGCTTTTAACTGCCCATAGGGTCTCCATGTGGAACAGACCAGGTCCTGTAGGTCACATTAGAAAGTGGGAGATTAGAATCCTATATTTCACAATTCAGCTTGTATACATTTCTTCTATACCTCTACCATTTCCTTACTAGGCAGAAATATTGATAAAAATATCAACCTTTCAATTGAAAGAAAATGAAGTAGTCCAAAAGCTGTCATATAGTTGAGTATTTGAAAGCTCTTCAAAAATTTTTTTAATTTAAATTCTCTTAAAAAAAAACTACAAATCAAGAAGTTTGGATTATGCAAAATAATTGTTGCCAAATTACTGGCCACTATTTCTTAAACAAAATCAGTTGGAAACTAAACGCATAAAATACTTCTATTTTATGAATTTGAGCAAATTCTGGCAGTATGATATTGTGGGAAATGAAAAGGTATACCATGGACAAGGTAACAGGACAGTTTGACTGACTTTAACTTAGTTTATAAATCAAATTCAAAGGCAAACAACTATCACATCAGTGTAATATTAGGGTGGTTCTGGTAGTCAGTTGCCAGTATTTCTCCTTGTTTTTGTGATTTTCAGCACATTAATTGCTTAGAAGACAGATATCACTTGAGGGTATTTTGTTAAGCCTGCAAATGAAGTAACACCCAAGGGGATTGATAATATGCTAAGCAACAGAATCAGGACTCATCTCTAAAAGGCAACAGTGAACTTACAGAAACACAATTAAGTTTCACAGGGAGAAGCACAAATTCTTATTTTTTTAAATCAATTATGTATGTCCAGCACTTGGGATGGATTAATGTGAATGTAGCTTATCTTTTGAAACAAAAATAAGCTAAATAAGAGAAAGAAATGTGGCTTTCAGCTGACCACACAGAGTCAACATTTGCCTGAAACATGATATAATTACTGTCAAAGCCAAAATATACTGCATTTGCCATCGGGAATGTAGGATAGGATTTGACCTTTAAACCTATAATGTATGCATAACATTTTGTTTAACTGTATTCCACAAAGGTATTCTTATTTCAAACACTAGACTAAAGCGTATGACATGTTAGAGCAGTAGTGACAACTTTTAGGAAAAGAGAAGAGAAGCAACCAATATTTCGGACAGGTCAATAACCAAGGAAGGTTTGACAAAAATACACATTGTACCACAATATAGTACCAGGAAGGCTTCAGATAACTGACTATTGCAATGAAAACATAAGACTCAAATCTGTATTGACTCACACAGCAGAACAGAGTGAAAATTTACAGATAGACCGATCTCAAGTCAGTATGGAAAATATGTATTAAATGGAGTAGGAGCTCATAGAGTAAGAGATCTCATTTCAAGGGGCTGCCTGCAGCAGCAGATCCCACTTGAATGCTGGTTTGAGTCCTCACTGCTCCAATTCTGATCCAGCTTAGCTCACTACTAATGTGCCTGGGAAAAGCTTGTAACATGGCCTGAGCCCTTCAGCTCCAGTAACTCACCTGAGACACCTGCATGAAGTTCCAAGTTCCTGGCTTTGGCCTGGTCCATACTTGGCTATTGTTGCCATGTGGGGGAGGGAATCAGTGTATGGAAGATCTTTCTCTCTCCCTGCCTTCTGTAATAAATAAAACTCTGCTTTTCAAATAAATAAATTAAAATGATTCCATATCACTGGAAATTTATTTTGCAGAGCTATTATAGAACCACTATACCAAGGGGCAACTCTGTGGCATAGCCAGTAAAACTGCCTGCAGCATGGGCATACCAAATAGGTGGTAGTTTGAGTCCCAGCTATTCCTCTTCTGTTCCAGAAAAATGCTAATGTCCCTAGAAAGCAGCAGAAGATGACCCAAGTACTTGGGCTCCTGCCATCCACATGGGAGACCTCAAAGAAGGTTGTAACTCCTGGCTTTGGCCTGGCCAAGCACTGGCCACTCTGGCCATCTGGGACGTGAACCAGAAAACAGAATAGTTCTCTCTGTGTCTCCAAATTTCACCCTGTAACTCTTAAAAAAAAACCAGATACATTCTTTAAATGTACTGCTCCATTAGAAAAAGTGATTAAAATAGATTATTGTGTAAGGTAACTTCTAAACGTAAGATTTCATGAGTGTGGAAGTATGAACCAACATCATGTGAGCAGCACAACAATACAGTGTTCTACCATGCTCTTTATTTAGAGTAAGAATTTAGTTGCCAAACAAGCAAAATCCCTAACTGTTTTCTTCCTTCCATAATGGACAGCCTCTCCTGGCGACCCCCATGGGGTGCCCCTTGATCACATGCTGGCAATGTGAGCAGGGATGGTTGGCTTGGGTGGTAGGGGGCAGTGCGTGGGAGCCCAGGGCTTTCCACGAGGAAGCTGGGCTTCAAGAAAGAAAGAGGGGGAGGAAGGGAGGAAGGAAGGAAAGAAGGAAGGAAGGAAGGGAGGGAGGAAGGGAGGGAAGAGAAAGAAAGAAAGAAAGAAAGAAAGAAAGAAAGAAAGAAAGAAAGAAAGAAAGAAAGAAAGAAAGAAAGAAAGAAAGAAAGAAAGAAAGAAAGAAAGAAAGAAAGAAAGAAAGAAAGAAAGAAAGAGAAAAGGAAAAGAAAGAAGGAAAGAGAGAGAGAGAGAGAGAGACAGGCAGGCAGGCAGGCAGGCAGGCATAGGGATTATCCCATGTGAACCTAATGGTCTAAACTGACCTCTGAGCTAAAAAGCTAAACTTGTGCTTTACAACCGTTCCTTCACTGTTCGGTGATATGGATGGCATTTCTTTGCATGTGTGCACACCAGGGTAATTCACAGTTCATAGGAAAATTGAATTAAAAGACAGGTGTATGTTGTCGTAAAACATTTTGAAATTCATACATAGGCTTTTCATGACATGAACTTTTCAAGAACTTTTTCAGGAACACTTAGAGATGCTTGTATGAATCACCTGACAGAGGTAGAATAAGAGTGAAAGAATGGAGATAATGCAGCAATGAAATATAACACCTTGTCTGCAGAAAAAGAAACCAGCAGCAGTTTTCTAAGGTGAAAACTTACAGGAAAGCCCTTGTTTGTCAATTCTAGGGCAAAAAAAGAAACAGAAGGCTAAAGAGGAAAATAAAGGCTCATTGCCCTGGTGGCAGTCAATTCAACAGAGAAATTACAATCAGACCTCCACGGAAGTATGATTTACTCCAACAGAACCTTTTCTTCATGATAATTATCTCATTATTTGACCAGAATTAGAAAATATTTCTCAAATAAACCCTCAAAATGGGACATTTTACCTGGTGTGGGGTTTTAGCACTACAAATCAACAGAAGCCAGTCAGAAGTTAATTGTGCATTGGCAAATTACATTTTGTTGCTCATTAGTATTGGAAGATTAGTGCATTCAGTTCTATATCAGAGAGCTTACAATATACAAATAATATCCATTTTCTTTCTCATTTTTTGTTGTTCATGCAGCACATATTTATCTTAATGAGTACATGGCTTTTTAAATGATAGTTGTAAAACAAAATAGCACTATTTGCATTTTAGAGTAATCTGTACTATTCAAGTTGAATTTTGTCCAGAACAAAATGGTGCTGCAGAGAATATGCCTCATGCTGATCAGTTCAAAATCTGAAATGATAGCTTTAAAAATCTGCTACAAAATGATGAAAAATGTTTCTTTCATGTGATATTAAAATTTAGGCTAGACTTAGTTAATATTATGAATGTAAAAAATATGCAATGCACACTTTTTGAAAAGACTGCAAACTATGCAAATATGCCTTCCTCTCATTATCACCTGGTACCTACTTAACACCTTACAATGTGAACTCTGCTCTTTCTTTTTCTACTGAAATCATTCTTGCAGCACCAGCAATAAGATATAGCTTAGTAAACCCAAGGACCTACTTTTCATTCCTCAATGCACTTGTCTTCTCTTTAAATTTTTACATTGAAAATTAACCCTTACTACCTAAAATTTCTAAAAGCTTTTTTTAAAAAAAAATATTTATTTTACTAATTTGAAAACCAGAATGATGGAGACAGGAGAGACAAAAGAAAAGTAAAAAGATCACCATCTCCAATTCACCCCTAAAATGATCACACCAGCCAGGACTAGGCCAGGCCAACTCCAGGAGCCAAGCACTCCATTTGCATCTCCCACGTGAGTTGCGGTGGTCCAAGTACTTGGGCTATCTTTCACCACCTTTCCAGGCACATTATCACAGAGGTGGAACATGAGCAGAATAACTAGGACTTGAATCCAAACCAGTGCTCTGATACAGTATGCTGGAAGTGCAAAATGATTAATTTACTAAGTCACAATACCAGCTGTGTCCATAAGCTTTTTCACCACTGTTTAGTATGATTCTCTCATGCAACCACTTCCACAGACTTTTTCTTCTCTGGTAATTCGTGTCTGTACTCAGATGAGGTATTCTCAGATGAGTTCTTTCCTTGTCCTCAGATCTACCTTATATTTTGTGTGCTAGATCTCTCTCTAATCTCATCATTTTAATCATACATTTGGAAGGATAGCTGCAACAATAGGTAATCAATTATACCCTTCACTCTGTTCAAACACTATATGCTCAGATCCCTACTAGGCACTCTTATCTATATATTAAATCTGTAGCCAAAGCCAGAGAAATTAAAAATTAATTTCTCCCCCAAATCAGGATCTTTCCTCCAAACTTAGTGTTGTCTTAAAAAAAGAAAGCAGGGGTGGAGTGGTGAGGCTAGAATCACATCCCTATTTAGAAGGTTATTTAGGCTTAGAATTATTTTTGATCACTAAGTTTCATTTACTCTGGTTGACATGCCTTTTGCTTGTACTATTTGCAAACAGCAATATTTTCTCATTCTTTAGTTTTTCCTCTATTCATTGCATCAAATCTGTCATTTTAATCTTCTTCAAGTCACTTTAGATAATATTTCTCTGTAATTTAAAATTTTTAAATGACCTCCTTCAACCCTCTACCCTATAAATAAAATCTAAAATCATTAATGTGGCATTCAAAGCTGTTCTCCATATGGGCTAAAAGTTCCTTTTCAGCATAATTTCTATAAACATTATACACTTAAACAATGCTGTTTTCTTCACTTTGCATTTTTGGTTCAATTTATTCTTTCTACTGTAGAACTCCAATCTTTGCCTTTCCCCCACCATCCATACCTAACACAGGTCATTCTAAGATGTCAACCTGCTGATGTTCCACCAAGGGATCCCACTACCTCTAGGAAGTAGTCATTTTCCTAGTTAGAAATTGTCTCTATCATCACTGAGCTTCCAAGATGGGTATTTGGGAGATGTATTAATTCATTTGAAAGGCAGAGTTACACAGAGAGAGGAAAAGCAGATATCTTGGTCCACTGTTTCATTCTCCAAACAGAACCTGGATGGGTCAGATGGAAGCCAGGTGCCAAGGGCCAGGTTAAAGCAAAGAGTCAAACAGGGAGCTTTTCTTGATTTCCCATGTGAGTGGTAAGGGTCCAAGGTCTTAGGCTACCTTTTAATGCTTTCCCATGTACATTAGCAAGTAGCTGTAACAGAAGCAGAGCAGTTGAGACTGGAACCACTGCCTGTATGGGATGTTGGCAGCACAGATGGTATTTAGGCTGGCTATGCCACAGCACCCATCCAATCCCAAGATTTTTAAAATTTTTTAAAATTTATTTTTATTGTAAATACAGATATACAGAAAGAAGGAGATACAGATAGAAGGTTCCTCTATCTCCTGTTCACTTTGCAAGTTGCCACAAAGGCCAGAACTGAACCAATCAAAAGCTTGGAGTCAGGAGTTTCCTCCGGGTCTCCCATGCGGGTGCAGGGTGCAGGGTGCCAAGGCTTTGTGCCATGCTCTACTGTTCTCCCAGGCCACAAACAGGGAGTTGGAAGAAGTGGAACAGTCAGGACAGGAACCATAACTCATATGGGATTTCAGTGCTTGCAATGTGAGGATTTTGTTGCTAGGCCATTGGGCCAGGCACCCTAAGACGCTTTTACATACTATATTCCAGGATTCATTTTTGTAATTCAGAATCCTGAAAAACATGATAGCAAAGAGAGGGAAAACAAATGGCTGGCTGGTGATGCAAGGTCTTAAAAGAGTGCTGTGAAGTTTCATAACTATCTTACAGAGTAGAACATATTAACATACCATGGCCTTGACATAAAAGCTAAATTTATAGTGCACTATTGGTTTCAATCTGGAAAGCATATAAAATGTTACAATGGTCATCTATTTGTATAATTTACCTTGTGAAGACTAGTTTTGACACATTAACTAAAACTTGGATGACACAGATGCATCAAGGAATTTCTTCTTTAAAAGAACACTGGTAGAATACAGAATTACCACAAAATCCCAGCCTGCCATTCACTCAAAGAATATTATTTGCATCATACATCAATAATCCCATCACAACTACCCAGATATCAGTTTACTAAGCATATTATAGATATTTAATTAATCTAAAGCATAGAGAGGTTGTCTGTGCTGTTGTAACAGAGTATGACAAATTGGGTAATTTGTAATCAGTTGAAATGTATTTCTGATGGTTCTGGCCAGGATGAAGGCTGACAAGTCTGGAGAAAGCCGCTTCCACTATGGCACATTGTAGCTGCACTCTCCAGAAAAGAGGAACATTTTGTCTTTATATGGCAGAAGAAAAGAGAAAGAAGCCATTTGCTCAAGCCATTGTATAAGGTTCCCAATGCCATCAAAGAGTATTCATGACTTGATCACTTCTTAAAAGTCCTACCTCTCAATAGAATCATACTAGTGATTAGATTTTAAAACAGCCTTCTTGGCGGACAATCATATTGTAGTAATGGTGATATAAGAGCATATAGAAATAAATCCATTCATAGATACAGGGGAGCTTAATCATATTTTCTAAAAAGCTGTCCATACAATACAATTTAAAAATGAATCACAATTCCCCCCACCAAAATCACCTTTTCCAAATCTTGAAAATACTATTGCAGTCCTACATTTCTGTTCACCATTCTCTGAGTAAAGTATACATCTATCTAGACTTTTAAATTAAATTAGGTTACTCTGCAGTATACAGCAATATTACTTTATTGGCAAAAAGTTGGAGCGCAGAGTGTTTACGCTACTGGCTAAGGTAAGAAAAAAAAGTCAAGATTTCCTTATTCCCAATCTAGTGCTTTATTCAGCAATCCAGAAAGAAAAGACATCTAGCAGGTTGATTTTTTCTATTCTTTTCCTTTAATAGTCTTTTCAGAGTTAGAACAAAAAGCCGGAGATGTGCAAAAATTTCAAGGAAAAATTAGAGAATCTGTATGGTTCTTGAAAGTGCATTAATGAAAGAAGTCAGGACCTGATGGGAGAGGAAAAGAAAAGAAAAGAAGGAAGTTAGGAAAATGAAATGGAGCACAACTGAATTCTTTTTGAGTATAAATCCAGAAGTCAGATAAGTCAGTGCATCGGATGAGAAATTTGAAGCTAAGGAGCAGAAAGAAATTCAACAGCACAGAGTTAAGCAACTTGCAAGTGAAGAAGACAGAACATGTTTAAGTCATTCTCCTGCAAAGAATATTTGACAAATTATTGAAGCCATGAGCTCTCAGCTTTCTCACTGGTAAAATGAGGTTGAACAGCATTAACAGTATATGACAGAGGACTCTGACAAGGCTACACTCAGGTTAAAGAGAATAAGAAACTGCTCAAAGCCTAGAGTGATAGCTGTATTGGACCGTCAGGTGAGAAACCAATACATAGATGAATTTTAGAATCCGAATTTACTTTTATTCAACTAATCAAATGTAACACAAAACCCACTAACACAAACATTTATTTTTTTAAAATGCTTACTCATTTCATTTATTTTTGTATGTCTGAAAAGTCAGAGAAACACAGAGAGTGTGTGTTATCTTTTCTTTTTCTATATTTACCTAAATGTTTTAACAGCCAGGGACTGGGACAGGCCAAAGTAAAGTGCCAGAAACTACATTCAGATCTTCTATGTAAGTAGTAGGGACTCAAGTACTTGAGCCATCTTCCACCTAGGATGTGTAACAGATGGAAGGTGGACAGGAAGCACAAGTGACACTTAAACTTTGGAATTTCATACAAGTGCAACAATCCCAAGAGGTGAACCACAAAGCCTTCACAATAGAAGCCATTTCTACAATATATGTTAAAAAAAATAAGCAAACAGATACAAGGGCTCTGTCAATGACTCAAGTTAATTCTTCAACTCCAGCTACAGACAATCCATATGGGTGCTGCTTCAAGCACTAGCCACTCCACTTCCCAACCAGTTCCCTCCTTGGGGCCTGGAAAAGCAGTAGAGCATAGCCCAAAGCCTTGGGACCTTGCACCTGTGTGGAAGACCCGAAAGAAGCCAACAGCTTCAGGACAGCTCATTTCTCATATTGTGATCATTTGGGGAATAAACCAGCAGATGGAAGATCTTTATCTCTTTGTCTCTCTATAAATCTGTTTCTTCATTGAAAAACAAAACAAAACAAAACAAAATAAATGTAACAGAAGGCCAAAGATATAGGAGGATAAAGAATGAGGGAAGGTAAAACAGGGAACATGGATCCACATTATTTGGAACTGAACCACTTTACAGCCACACTAAGAACAATGTGTCCCATTCCTTGTCTTAAGAAAGAGAATCTTAATATTGAAAGGTGGAGGGAGCTAGAGAAAGGAGCTCTCACTACTAAGGACACTCTTTAATCCAAAGGTTCCCATTATTACTCAGCAACTCCTTAAGTCCTAAGGCACAAATATTTCATAGAACAAAACACTAATACATACAAACTTTTGGTTACTCTATTTGGTGGCATCTTCTGAAAATTATCTGTGAAATATAATGCCACCAATTCTTGTATAAAGCTAATAAATGGTTTACAAATAAACACCAAAGAAGACATGTTGTCAGTTAATCTACAGTTATCATATACTTTTTATGTGTAAATGTACTTTTAGTAAAACTGGCAGTAATCTTTACACACATGACCAATACTTAAAGTGAATTTATCAGAGCAAGTGACATTTGGCTGAACTAAAAGGCAGTTGCAGCTATTTTACTGCAAAGTGTCAACAGAAGTGATCAGAGGGTGGGAGTAGTTTAAAACGGCAGCAATTCCAAAACAAGCAATTGTTTAACACACACACACACACACACACACACACACACACACACACACAAATAATTGCCATAATAGCTGACATTAACCTTGTATATAGTATTATAATATATTTTCAGTTTGCTTTTCTGCAGAATCAAGAAGGCAGTCAAGATGCTTGACTAGCAGAGAATAGCAGAATGTGGTTTTACAAAATGTGTTTAGTTGTTCATGCAGCAGGTTTCACAAGATATTTTAAACATAATTTTCTAATTTCTATTCGATGGGTCAAAAATTCTTTATATTTCACCATAATAGCAGGCATCATAGAGCTATGGCACCACCTATTGTGACATTCCTTAAATGCTGATATCAAATGATAGACTATTATATATTTGAGGAACAGTGCAGTGTATCTAGTGTGCAAGAAAAGGTGATTATTTTCTTCAATTGCTCCTTGTCAGGACCATAATTCTATAAAAGCTATTTGCAAAACGGAGCCTTAAACTTGTCATAACTTCATGCAAATCTATTAGAAATAGGTTCAGTATGTATCGAGTGCATATGACTGTCTTAGACAATAATGGTAGGACTATCATTATTAACAACATTCTTTTACTCAAGTGGCCTCAAATTGGGATAATGGTTATTATAATCCCCTGAAAGACATCTTCAAAGCATTAAAAATAAACCCTTTCCTGCTCCATTCCTGGAACACATACTAACACAGCGGGCAGGTCATACATACTTGGACTCAATTCTTGCTAAGTTACTCTTCTCTAACGAAAGAACAACCCAAAGACATCATATGGAAATGTCAAGTCAAACTGGCTTAAACATTTTTCCTTGATAAATATTTTAAGAGGTTGTTCTAATTTGGAACTTAGAAAGCAGAATAAGTCAAAAATAACCAACATATCACAACAGGATGCATTATATGTAGTCTTACCAACAAATCTTTTATTTTAAATACACAAAAACTTTTACAAATGGAACTCCAAGCATCACGCTTTGGAAGAACCCACAACAGACAAAACAATAGAAAAAAATGAAGTCTAGAGAATCAAATTATTTTATGAAAGCCTGTATAAACGTGTTTTTCCTTTAATATGCAGGACAATGAAAGATATATTACACTAACCCTCTCCAATCGTTAAGAGCCCCTTCAAAAGCAAAGTCACAAAGCATATGACTCAATTCACACAAATGTATTCTTTTTAATATTCATAAGACTGTAATCCTAAAACCCAAGTATTATTTTCCCCTTTTTCCTTTTCTATGTTCTAAGGCTAAATTTGAAAATATTGCATTCTTGATATGCCTTTTATTTGACTTCTGTTTCAGTACAACAACTTCCACTGCTTTCCCAGGTCAATCACAGGGAGCTAGATCAGAAGTGGAGAAACTGGGACTCAAATTACTGCCTGCATGGGATCTAGGTGTCTCAGCCAGTGGCTTAACCTAATGTACCACAAAGCCAGCAGCATTGTAACAGTTTAGCAAATACAACTTTTGAGAAGATTTGAAGAAATGCAGATGTTTTGGCAAGTAGTAATCTTAGCCAATTTGCTTGGCTTGTTCTAAGTCTAAACTCAGAGACTATTACTGAATGTCAATTAAGATCATAAATAATATCAACTCCTACCAAAATGTTACATTGATGTTTTTGCTGGGAATAACTGAAACGCGAAGAAAAAATGGCTTCTTGATTGACTTAACACATTTCTCAAGATAGTAAAATTATTGGAAAAATATGAAATTCATGTAGTTTAAAGTCAAGAAAGAAAAATGTTTATGTTTGTCTTTTAGAAACTACAGCATTCGGCTCTGTCTTCAGACCAGAGAGGGTATACCTAAGAAGCCGTTGAACTTGACTGGACAATAAGATGCTGGACTCTAGGTTTGGTATATGCTTGCAATGGGGGAATCTCAACTGAACTTGACCTGTGGTTATGCAACAAGGTGGAGGAATCCACCATGGGGAGAGGGTTTGGGGAGGGGTGGGGAGAACTCAAGTACCTATGAAACTGTGTCACATAATACAATGTAATTAATTAATTAAAAATAATAAATAATTTAAAAATAAAAAAGAAGAAAATGATAAAAAAAAAAACTACAGCACTCAACCAGATGATTTAAATTTTTAAAATATAGGACTATATGCGAACTTCTATTCAGTACCCTATTAATATAACAGAAATTAAAATTCTTTAACTGCAATACAGACATATTGGGGTGTTCTAAATGCTCACTTCCAAACAAAAGCTTATGCATGAATTTTAAAGAATTTAAACCAAAATAAAACTACTTTAATTTTTGTTTTCCACAAACCTTGTTTAAAGATTTGTTTATTTGAAAGGCAGAGTTATACGTACATACACATACACACAGTCACCCTCACGCTGGAGGGAGGGAGAAGGAAAGGGACGGAGAAAGAGAAGGAGGGAGAAGGGGAAGGACGGAGGGAGGGAGACAAGATAGAGAGAGAAAGAGAGAAACGGAGAGGAGGGGAGGGGAGGAGAGGGACATCTTCCATCTGTTGATGACTCCCCAGACAGCCATAAGGCCATAGCTGAGCCAGGATCTTCTTTGGGGTCTCCCACATGAGTCACATGAGTGCTGAGACCTAAGTACTTAAGGCATCCTTTGCTGCTTTCCCAGGTGCATTATTACCAGGGAACAGGAACAGGCTCAGAGCATCAGGGACTCAAATCAGTGCCCATAAGGGATACTAGTGATGCATCCACAATGCTGACTCCTTTCTAGAAAGTTTTTGAAGTCCCTTTGCATATATGACAAACAGGGATAAGTTTGATTCCAGTATTCATACAATGTTTATTCTACTTACACCTGTAAGATTTATGGTATAATTTAATTATGTGGCTTATTTAAGAATATAGAAAGCTTCTGACCTCAAAATTGCTATGCTGCAATTCTATCCATTTTTTTCTTTTCTTCCATTTAGTCACATATATTTTTGGGGGGACCTGATGAAAAATAGCTTTTCCTTACCAATTTGTCAAAATACAATGTTAAGAAATTGAAAAGTCCCAGATACAGGGGAAAATGATATTAATGTGGAAACAATAATATTACCCACTTTTCTGTAGCCCTTGACCCTTTGTACCTAATTAACTAAGTAAAATTATTACAGAAAATAAGAAAAAAATGAAATGGAAAAATGAGCTCAAATTATGAGGGAGTTTAAAAAAAATTCACGGAAATTGCAACCTAAACATCAGTTTGGGGGCAAGCAGTTACCTTAGTGAATAAATGTAGCTTCTGTTTTCTCACTAGACACACTAGCAGGGAGCCAGATCAGAAGTGGAGCAGCCAAGAATACAATCAGTGTGAGATATAGGACAGCAATATCACATGGCAGCTGCTCAAGCCACTGTGCCACAATGCCAGCTCCAGATCTTTCTATTATTGAGACTTCTTCCTATCAGGCAACTTCTCATTCTTCCTGGGTTACCTTGTGCTGGTAGACATTTCTGCTCTTTCATTGAAACCCCTCCATCTGTTGCCATGGTAGCAATAGTTCTATGCATTCTTTTTTTATAACATAGTACACAGAACCACCACCATCACAGTATTCTTTTTGTGGATACTGATCAGTGGGCTAATGGCGTAAATAAATATATGGGAATAAGTAGGTCATATATTATAGTTATATATACAATGTTTGTTTCAATTCTTATAGTAGAAAATAATAAATGCAACAGAATGGCATTTAAAAAATTGTGGATATTTACTAGAAAACTTATATATTCCTTTTCTTAAGAACAAACATAATGGCTGTATAGTAAATAAGACTTATTGATAACAACAATGTTAATATTTAAAACTTTTGAGACCAATGAAGTCAACAAAATTGGGTACTTTAAAACTGATAAATTCCAGAATTAAAAACATTCATTTGTAAGCATAGAATATAAGCCCAAATTACGTACTTCGTGCTACAGGCACATATTCTTTCTGTTTATGATGCACATAATTCTCCTTTCTTAGATTTTTTGTTATTTTAGCCCAAGACATGCAAAGTTGGTAGACTGAGACTCAGACATTTTCCTAACGATGACACTATAGTTTTTGTATACCTGTTAAATGTTTGGACCTCATGTGGCCTAGTGCCTAACGTATTGCCTTGCACACACTGCAATCCCATATGGGCACTGGTTCTAATCCCAGCAGCCTGCTTCCCATCCAGCTCCCTGCTTGTGGCCTGAGATAGCAGTCAAGGACGGCCCAAAACCTTGGGACCCTGCACCTGCATGGGAGAACTGGAAGAAAATCCAGGCTCCTGACTTCAGATCTGCTCAGCTCTGGCCATTGCAGCCACTAGGGAAGTGAATCAATAGGTGGAAGATCTTCGTCTCTGTCTCTCATTCTATTTATCTGACTTTCCACTAAAAATATGTAAATCTTTAAAAAAATACTCTCTTTAATGTTTGCCCCCCTTTTTTCATGATCTTTTTCCATGGCATGAATTCTGTTTGGCAGAAGTGAGTATAAGGCTTATTTATTAGTTCCGTAGAGAGTAGGTAACCTTTCTCTTGGAAAGATTTAGTTAGAAAGATTCACAATATGGAGAAATTTTTACTTGTGAGTCTGATGTTTTATTGACTTGTCAATGATTTGCCATATTTGTATTACAAACCCTAATCATGAGGTACAAGAAAATCAGACTGAGAACAAAAATGAAACCCAGGGAGAAAATATAACTACAGTGGAGTGGTGAGATGGAAACATGGCAGAATGGGAAAGTAAAAAACAATGGAGCAGTACTGTCTGGTAGATTGTGGACAAAAGAGGTGCTTGGAGGGGAGAGGTGAGGTGATGAGGGCTAGAGAAAAGCAAAGAGATGCCCGCACTGAAAGCAGACGTGAGGCTATCTCATTGGATCACAGTGAAATGAAAGAGGAAACATTTTCATGACTTGAGATATCACAAAACTTGAACCCAAAAAAGTCCCTATCTGAAGTCCGGAAGTAAGGAAATGCTGCACACTTACTGAGGGCTTCATCCCTAGTATATGCACCAATAAGTCACTGGTGGTTAATACCAGTCTGAGATTATAAATGTCTTATTTAAAACTTTTTCAAATTTTGCTTAAACTGAATGCATCTGAGAAGTAATCTAAAATATTAGTTTTCATAACCAGCAAAAATAATTGCTAATATTATAAGCCAAAATTATGATTAATTCAATATTAAATTTCATTTAAAAAATGTCCTGATTATTTGTTAATATGTATCATGCATCTAATGTTTTATATATATAAAATTTCAAATGATCAGTTTAACCTTTTAATCCCAATGGTGTTCTCTCACTTTTGGAGAGAAATAGCCAGTTATTTGGCTATAATATTGATAAACTACTAAGTATATTTTATAAGCATTTACACTATTTGTAGCAGAAGTGTTTTTTCTTATGGCAGCAAAGCAAGTACAAAATTTCTTAAATCTAATACCTAATTAGACTAACAAAAGTTCTCTATTAATCAGTTATACAAGTTGACTTAACATGCGTCATTTTTTATAGTTAGGGAATCAAATGTACTATTTCACTTAAACAATTAATAGCACAGGAAGTACTATAGGTTAATTTGAACACTTAGTGCATATTTCATTACATTCAAACCCATCACTACTACCACAGGTTGAAAATGTGTATGCCAACCTTTAGTCCAAAGTGATTTTTAAAGCTGAGTTATGAATCCCAACTGAAACAGTGGGTATGTAATGGAACTGCTGACAACCTTAAGTATAGCAGCACAAACAACACTGACTATAATAAAATCCTTGTTCAGATATAACTCACATAAAAAGTAAAAGCCAAGGGCTGTGCACAGCTCAGTATATTTAAGCCATTTTTCAACACATTTGAAATCCATGTAATTCTTTCAAAGCAACACCTGATGGCTTTGCAGGCTTCTGTGTTTTGTTTCCAAAAATCTGTATATCTCAATATCACACACGACTCCCTGTGAAACATTTTTCATCTTTTATCTTCAGCTAGTGAAAGTGCTAATGAAACTTTCATAAAATAAATGCTATTTTCACCAGACTTTGCATTTTCAATATCTCTAGAAATGGGCTTGTTCAGTGAATTAACAGATATAACAAAGGCCCAGAAAACTCTGGATGGCAAAGCTTGTTAGTGCCTCAGCCTTCGAATTGTTAATATAGAACAAAGAAACAATAATGTTCCTGCAAGTCCAGTTTTCCTCCTGAATGTCAGAGGAGTGGTTTCCTTTCTGCAAATACTTTAATAAGGAGAAGAAAACAGCATTTCAGTCCAAAAGCTCTAACACAAGCAACAGTGATAGTCACTATTTATTTTTAATTAAGGTGTTAAAGAAAGTAATCACTAACAACTCCCACTTCCCTCTCTTCTCTCATCCTCCCTCGCCCCCTTCACTGCATGCTGAAGAGAATGTGCAGGCCACTGACAGCATTACTTCTCTTGTCTATACTCCCCTCACATTCAATCTGTATAAACAGAATTCAGGAATCTGGAGAAACAGAAAGAATAAAACTGACTTCTGTTAACTCCTTCTAGCAAACATTGGACATTACTTATGGAAGATAAAGCATTTGTTTCCTCTGAGCTCAGATATTTACTTCTTACTTTCAATAATATATCATTTAATTGTAAATAAGGTCTTAAATTACATCTTGCAAATATCTTCACTAATCACAATCACATAAAGACTATGGAAAACCAGAATACGGCAACAGAATGAAAGTGATTAACTGATTAAGATGCTTAGAGATTCATATATATATGAATCTCTAAGCATCTACATATATATAAATATATATATTCATATATATGTATATGACAACCATGTTTAGAGATGCTCTTTTACCTTGATTAATGCTCATAAGATGTTAAATTATATTTTGCAAAAAAAAATTTGAACTACACAAGCATTCATCATAGTAAGATTTACCATATACTTTCATATTTAAGCACTACCCATGACACTGAATACTAGACAACTGATTCGTTTTCAGAAAGGAATTATAGTTAGAACACAACATATAAACACAATAAGTGTTTGACTCTGCAATACACCTTATTTTGTGATTTGCTTAAGCAGAAAAAAAAATCTCTTTATGTATCCTTCTACATTTAATTAATGCTATGGGAGAAACTAACATTACATCTAAGTTTTTGACTAGTATGTTACTTTTGAGTGTCAGTGGACTAACACCACTGATAGTTGGAATAAAATCAATTCAAGGAATCATGTCTGGTAAGAATAACAGATACATGCAGGTTTAAATGATCACAAATATAATTTAGCATTCAATTACAAACCCATCTGGGTTTTTTTTCACTTTTTTGATTATTTATTATTTTTAATTCATTAATTGCATTGTATTATGTGACACAGTTTCATAGGTACTTGGGTTCTCCCCACCCCTCCCCAAACCCTCCCACCATGGTGGATTCCTCCACCTTGTTGCATAACCACAGTTCAAGTTCAGTTGAGATTCCCCCATTGCAAGCATATACCAAACATAGAGTCCAGCAACTTATTGTCCAGTCAAGTTTTTTTCACTTTTTAAAAAAAATTCATTTCATTTTATGACACAGTTTCATAAGCTCTGGGATCCCCCAAACCCCTCTCCATACCCTCCCCCCATGGTGGATTCCTCCACCTTATTGCAGTATTACAGTTCATATTCAGTCATGATTCCTTCATTGCGAGCATGTACCATGCATAGAGTCCAGCATCTTATTGTCCAGATAATTTCAGCAGCTTCCTTGGGCAGACCACCTCTGGTCTGAAAGCAGAGCTGGCAGAAAATCATCCCATCCAATGAAAAGCCACAACACAATATCAACAACAATTCACAGCATTATGGAGTTAATTGACATGATATTGAGTAACCAATATGTTAGAAAAAGCAAGTTCTTAACCACATCCTGTGACTACTTCATTGACATTTCAATTTTAGTTTATACACAACTGGCTGCTATACACCTTAAAATGGCTATAGGGTACTATTCAGCTGTCTCATGTCTATTTTTGTGTTAGTATTTAGCAGTTTATAGTATTGAAGCATAATTTTGCTGAACTTGGCAAATTTTAGGATAGTCCAAACAGGCTTATAACTCTAACAACACATATGTCAACAGTTTAGGCGCAGAACAGTTTTAGGAGGGGTGTACAGAGAAATCTTCAATGCCTTAGTGAGAAGTAACTAACCTTGTGTTCTACCTAGTAAGGTATCCGTCTGGTTTTGCAATTGTTTTTCCCACTAGTGGTTTCCTCATTTACCACTCATGATACTCCTAATCCAACACATATTTAAACCTCATGTCATCCCAATATCCTTCCCTTTCTGGTCTCACAGCCATGACTCTACAGTATCTTATAAATTGAGGCCCTGTATATGGAAAGATGCAAATTGTATGTACAAACAATATAAGAAGGCTAACAAATATGTTTCATTCTGGAGGTTAGTTCTGTATTTATGATCGCATTTTATTTACGTATTTTCATCTTATTTGAAAGTCAATGAGAGAAAGACCATTGATCGATTAATTTTCTTCACTGGTTCACTCTATAAATGCCTGCAACAGCCAAGGCTGGGACAGGCAAAGGTCCCAGGAACTCAGTCAGGGCCTTCTACATGTGTGGTACCAATCCAGGTGTTTAAGCCATCATCTGCTACCTTCCCAGTAGGTGTTATTAGTGGGAAGGTGGAAATGAAGTAGAGTCAGGACTCAAATCAGGCACTCCCATTTCTGATGTGAGCATCTCAAGCAGTAGCTTAAACATGGTATCAAACTCTTGCCCCAATTATTTATTATTTACAAAGATTTGACAGCATAGGTAATTATGTAATGCACATTTTTGCTTTTATGAAATAATCACCAAAAGAGAAAAATTAAAATACAATGATTTTTAGCGATTCCTCTTCAGAAGAGCATTATACAGTCCATATAACATTTCAAGTTTGTACCAAGTGTTATTTAAGATTAGTTAGTTATCTTAACAGATACAGCTCAATGAGTGCAAAATGAAATTTTACTTTACTAGGCCTTATTTTGGTAAACAGCATTTTCAAGTAAACCAATTAGCTGGACTGGCATTTGGCTCACAACTTTCAGAGAGAACAGCTGTCTAACTTCATTGCTAGCAATGCAAAAGCATTAGAAATGTGTTGCTCACTGCCACATAGCAATCATGTCAGGCCTTAGAAGATGTTACACCAATTATTACCACACAACCCTTGTTTACATCCACTTGACCCATACACATGTTTAAACTGCATCCATTTCCTGAAATTACCTGCCTGCTTCAATTCCCTTCAGCGTAATTATATTTCAGTGCATGCACATATAATCAGAATACAGAAACATGCATTAGTCTCCCTTTCAAAACAGAAACAAAAAAGCTGCTGATTACAAATAGGTGTCTTCAATATGTATTTAAAATCAACATTAAAAACTAGAGGGAGGAATACATTGTAGTAATCGTAAAGCTGCAAAAATGCTGTCTATTTTCTTCAATGAATTTTTGTAAGGATATCAATTGGATCAAACTTCTGAAAAGAAGGTAAATATACCGAAGATTTAAAAAAATAATAAAATGCATATGTTAAAAAAATACTGAGAATTTTAAGGTAATGAATCTTCACACACTTGAAGAGCCTAGAAATCCTAGAATAATGCATCATTTTTGCATGTGTTAATGTCCCAATAAGTATGTATGGGGGTTTACAATGATCAATAGTTTATAGACAGGGTGGGCATTGTGACACTGTGGGTTAAATGGCCCCCGTGTGATTTCCACGTCACATATTGGAGCATCATTTGAAATCCAGGTTACCCCTCCTCCAATCAAATGTCCTGTCAATGTACCTAGGAAAACAGTGAATGACAGTCCAGGTGTTTGAGTCCCTGCCACCCATGTCGAAGTCCAGATGTAGTTCTTGGCATCTCAACTTCAGTGTAACTCAATCTTGGCTCTTACAGTCAGCTAGGGAATGAATCAGCAAACAAAAGGTCTCTCTATTTCTCATTCATTCACATGCACACTCATACACATCCTTCCTTTCTCTGTCACTCTGCATTTTGAATTAAAAAGAAAATACAATTTTTAAAGTGTACATATATATATTTTTCAGGGATATTTCATTAAGTTTTACTTTTTGAAAAGTAGAGCAAGAAAGTGAAAGAGAGAGTGAATGAGAGACAAAAGTCTTTTACTGTTGGTTTACTTCGCAAATGCCTTCAACAGGCAGGGATGGGGCAAGCAGAAATCAGAAGCCAGGAACTCCATCTGGCCTCCCACAAGGGTGGTAGGGGGCTAAGTATTTGAGCCATCTGCTGTTGCTTTCCCAGTTGTACAATACCAATACTCTGATTGGAGGAAATAGTGGGATTTGAACACAGGTACTTCAGTAGGAGGATTTTAAGTGTCCGAAGAAAATGCCTTAACCACTATGTTGCATGCCTGCCCCTTCAGGGTTATTTTACACACACACACACACACACACACACACACACACACACACACATGCGCTTATTTAGGTATCTATATATTAGTATTTTCTCTTTAAAACAGAAGCCCACTTCACTCGGAAACATATGGTTCAGTCAGACTCTTCCGTTCTTTCATCTACACTCACTCATTTGGTCATCTTATCCATTCACACAGACTTAAATACTACTTAAATGCTCATGACTCTACATTTCTTCTGCAGCCTCAATATTTCCTTGGAGTCTAAATTCTCCTATCCAATTCCCTACTTGACATCTCCATTTTGAATGTGTAATAGGTATCTAAAATTCAAGCATGTCCAAATCCAAGCTTCTGATATTTGCAACTTCCAAATAATTTTGCTCACTCCAAGTAATCCTTTTTCAGTTGCTTTGCTCAAAGCATTTGGGATCATAATCAAGAAATTTTATTCTAGTATTTCACATTTTACTTATTAGAAAATATACTTGCAGTTTTTCAATATACCTACTTCTCATAGCTTTCACCATTGTCACTTTAATCGATGTTAACATCTTTCCTCAGTTGGTATACATTTGATATCCATCTGCTGTAACCATATTGCAATTCATTTCATCCAAACAGAATCCAAATGATTTTCTGAAACTTAGATTACCATATTGTTTCCATATTGTCAACTTCTTTATTGCTTTTTATCAGACTCAGAGTAAACTTCAAGCCAGTTCATGTCCTGGTTGCTTTATTTCTCATCCAGCTCCCTGCTTATGGTGTAGGAAAGCAATAAAGGATGGACCAAAGTCCTGGAATCTGTACTCTCTTGGGAGACCCAGAAGAGGTTCCTGAATTCTGGCTTCAAATCAGCTCAGCTCCATCCATTACAGCCATTGGAGAGTGAAGCAGCAGAAAGAGGATCTTTGTCTCTCTTTCTCTCCATGAATCTCATCTGCCTTTCCAATAAAGATAAATAAATCTTAGTTGTTCATAAAGTTTTTGAATGAATGAACAATGAATTATGTGCTAAAAATCAATCATGATTATAACTATATTTAGTCTTCATTATTCTTGGATTCCATATTTACAAATTTATCTGTTTGTCCCAGCCTATACATAATTCAAAATTCAAAATAAAAATATATTAAAAATGTCTATCTAAAACCTCACTTGATAGTTGTAGCAATTTCTTGGTCATTCACAAACATGCACTTTGCAGAGTAGTGAAAAATGGTCAGTAATCCCACAATGCTCACCTTCCCAGATGATACTAAAAAAGCTGATGTTTGTCTTCTTATTTCAGATGTTGTAAGGTAAGCAAGTGTATCTTATATGTTCTATTTAGTGCCATGTTTTTCTCACTTTTGTTGTCCTGGCTAAGTCTGTTCTTTAAAATGGGTCCCAAATATAGTACTGAATTATTGTTCAGTGTTCATAAGAGCAAGGAGACTGAGATCTGTCTGGTAGAGAAAATGTGTATTCTAAGCTAAAATATGAGTACTGGTCTGGGTTCAGTCTTAACAAACAACAATATACATTAGATATGGTATCTTACATTAGAAATGTACACAAAATAAAGTTATGTATTTATTAGTTGATGAAAATGTCAGATGTTCACAAAAACACTGCCTTTTAATTTCCTTAGGAATAATGACTTAGTATTCTTTAATCCAGGGTATATGATAAATTTATGGAATATAACTACTAAAAATAATAAAAATCAACTGTGCATACTAAATAAAATTATGGAAGATACAACATTGTTTATTTCAAAATTACAAAGATTAAATGTTAACCTAATTCATATAATTTAAAATGTATTATATTATTTTCATTTGTCATGTAATTAAGTTTTTAAAACCTTGTTATATCAACATATAACACATATATACATTCTGTGACTCATGGTATTACTTTCTTTAATCACCAGCTATTTGGAATACCTTTAATTTCTTCTACATGTCATAACAAACTTCTTGATTTTATAATCTGTTGTCAGTTTCTATTTTCTTAAAAAATTTTAACATTTTCAATTAATATAAGGTTCTTGATACATTTTGCTTTTGAAAAGCTGAAACCATCTGAAACTTAGACCGTAAATATCTATTATAATCCCTGTACCAGAACTCCATATATGTTACAGTTTATGACCATGGTCAATTTGATGACTTAAACTTACATCTAATTGTTTTATGTTCATTTCTCTCATTTTTAGGTGAAGATGGATAAATTGCACTGTTTTTCTTCTGAGAATGTTATAGACATGTACCATGTGCCTTTTTAAGAATTAAGAATTATCTCTATTGAATTTCTAACTAAACCACCAACTGAGAAAATCAGCATAAACATTTGAAATATTTCATTTTCCTTTGAAAATTACCTGTCAAGCATGGTTTCTAATGGTAAAAAAAAAGTCATCTGCTGAAGTACTCAAATATTATATAATTTTCTTTTCTCCCTTGTTTATATGTATGTTAAAGAAAAAAGACATTCTAACAAAATAGGACAGTGGTACTTTTATGGTCAATCCTTGAACAGGACAATGATTCTTCCATAAAAGCATACAGATTACTTAAAATAACATGAGTCTTGTGATTAAATTTTCTTAGCCTTATTGTGAAAAGGATCCAAAGTAGAAAATACGTGTGAAAGAAATTAACAATATTGTACTTTATTTATGAAAGCTTAAATTGAACACATGAGTTTTTGCATGCATTTTAAAGGTTAGGCTGAACAAAAATATTGATCAAAATTAACATCCTCACACTAGTTTGAATAAAAACCATTATTCAAATATAACACCTTTTCCCAAAGGCATTTCCATATTCAATATAATTTTATTATCATAATCACCTTGAAGAAACTAGGCTAAATATTATCATCTCTATTTTTTATAAAGAAATGCTGTACAAATGAGGAAACACACACTGAGAGACGGTCAAATTATGATAAAAAGAAGCAGCTGGTGACAAAGTATAAACCAGATAGTATATGGACTTATTCCAACCCCTGAAAATTATTTTTCCACATGTGTTTATCTCAGATATGACTAGATTAGAATCTTCTGCCACATAGCTGATAATGTCCAATAGGACTGAAGGACATCTCCCTACTACTTTAACAAATCTTCAGATAACAGTGTCCATTGTTTTATTAGTTTATGTGTAAATTTCATTAAATATTTTAGGTTATACATTAAAGCACTAAATTTTCCACTAAGTTTACTGCATCAATTTATAGATTACAAATTTCAGCAAAGAACCTCAATCAACTTCAAGGAAATTTCAAGAAAATGGGTTAGTCTTTGTGTTCAATTCAGTTTTGAAATATGTAAGAAGTAGAGAATGTATGCAATTGCTAGATAGTGTGATTATTCTGATTTTATTCTGGTACTCTGTTGAAATCTCCAACAACTACATTCGTGAACTAAATTCAGCCTGATTGATGCTTATATCAGAAAGCCTGGGAGCCATGAAAACTGCAGTAATTGTAATTGAGTTGGTGGGCAGATCTCACTTATTTTCCTTAGGGTCATAAGCAAGCTCCGTAAGAATATGGTCTACTTTCTCTCCTCCTGTTTAATTTCTTTTGTGTATTTTCATTTTGTTTGAAAAATCAAGAGAAATACAAATATTCTCTCCAGTGGTTCACTTTCCAAATGCCTGTATTGGTCAGGTATAGGCTAGGCCAGAGCCAGGGGTCTCAAACTCAGTCCAGGTCTTCTACATGGGTGGTAGGGATCTAAACAATTTACCAATCATCTGTTATCTCTCAGGAGGGTCATCAGCAGGAAGTTGGAATGGGAACCAGAAAAACTAAGACTCAAACTGGCACTGCAACATGGGATGCAGGGGCTCAAGTGGTATTTTTACTGCTGCGCCAAATGATACCTTTTCTTAGGAATCTTCTCTGGGAGCAGTTGGCTAATTCTTTTTTTCTGTCATTCTTCCAATTCCTTTACGCTCCCTTTTCTACTTGGCAATGCTGTTCAACATCAATAATTAAATTCTTACTTCAAATATGTCTCTATTTTACTTCAGGACTTAAAGTAGAACACCCAACATCTGAATATTAACTTCTTAAGAAATTACATTGAATTCACAGTGAGATTAAACTGATCAATATTCTCACATATCCTATTTTTTGAGACTAAAGCAAAGATACAAGAATTAAAAAAAACAGTGACAGATTCTTGGTGGACATTTTAACTCAGTATGTATTAAGGACATGTTAGATTTCCATGATATTCTTGACAGCATAGTACTATAACAATTAAGATAAGGATCATATCAATATATGCTATATAATGTAGTTGATATATATTTTTCTCTTCTTCCTCCTCCTTTGCTTAAAAATTTTCAGGATTTCGAATAAAGAATAGCAGTTATTTCAACAGTTACTTTGATATTACACTGTGACAACTAGCTCCCATTGGGTCCTACAGGACTGAGACCTTAGTGCTTATCATAAACCTCTTGCTTGCTGACCTCCATAAGCTTAGGTCCCCTCCATTATTAACTCGATTGCATCCAATTTTAACTTTCACCTCGAAAGAAGTAAAACAAGGCCAGACAACTGTTAAAACCCAGTGTCCTCCTCAGTTTAGTCTAACTGGCTCATTTTCTTGTATTTATTGTGAACTAACTTTAAGTTGCAATTTTCCATTTTTCAATCTCCATGATGTTTTATTTTCAAATATGCCTGCTGTAGCAAAATGATAAGCAATTACTTGCTTTAATAAGCATTGACTGAGTACTTACTTCTGTCTCAGATGTTGTGCTAGTAATGAGACTGTAAGGGCAAATGAAACATAGTTGTCACAACTAAGGAACCCCAAGAAGGAGGCTGATACTGAAGAAAACCATGAATCCAAGTACCTATGAAACTGTGTCACATAATACAATGTAATTAATGAATTAAAAATAATAAATAAAATAAAAAAAAAGAAAACCATGAAATAAAAAGGCAATTGTAGTATGCATTTTATCACCAAAATCAACAAAATGCTGCTGGGACACAGAGGACAAAGATGTTAATTCTGTCACAACAGGACTAGAGAGATTGTGGACAAATACATAGGGGAAGTGGTATTTACAATTTCATTAGGCATTTTATTTGGTCAGCATTCACTTTCTATGAATTGTTCAACACATGAGCATGAACTTCTGTTCTATGTTTTAGTTCACAGAGAAAGTAATAATACACACACACAAACACACACACACACACACAAAATAATTCTAGACAAGATCTGCACAAATCTGTTGACGACCCTCCAGTTGCAGGATCATGGACAATTCCTTCCTCATTCTGGAACTTTGCTTCATTTACTGTAAAATGATGAATTTGGACTAAAAGCTATCATGGGCCCATTTTAGTTAATAATAGATGACCTCTAAATCTTACACTAGCTCTGGTTTTTGTAAAATGGTTTCTTTCTGCCGACTTATTTATGATATCATTTTTCTTAAAATTTATTTCATAGATTTTCCCCCTACATTTTCTTTAATCTGAAAATTCATCATTATTAATCCTGAGAGGAAGTCAGAAGGGTTAAACAGCTTATCCATGACTAATATGACATGGAAACATGGCAGAAAATACAAGGTATAGTTGATCATTAAAATGCATAATTTGTTTAATTCTTGACAAATTAATACTGTCAAGAACTTGCATTTTTAACATATTGGTTACTCAATGCTATGTCAATTAATTCCATAATGTTATAAATTGTGCTGATGTTAATGTTGGGGCTTTTAATTGATCGGGATGATACTCTGCCGGCTCTACCTTCAGACCAGAGATGGTCTCCCCAAGAAGCCATTGAACTTATCTGGACAATAAGATGCTGGACTCTATGCTTGGTATATGCTTGCAATGAAAGAATCTCAACTGAACTTGAACTGTGGTAATGCAACAAGTGGAGGAATCCACCATGGGGGGAGAGTTTGGGGAGGGGTGGGGGGAACCCCAGTGCCTATAAAACTGTGTCACATAATGCAATGTAATTAATTAAAAAATAATATTATGAGGAAATTGAAAAACAAAGCAAGAAACTTCTCCCTTCCACAAAAAAAAAAAAGAATAAATACAACTAGATTTAGCTTGTAAGATGGCACTAATTCAACTAAAATGAGATCCATTTTGGATTTACACAAAACCTTTTGATTAATAGTGTCTTCAAATATATTAATATGATTTTTCCCCTTTGGAAGGAATAATTTTAATTGAATTTTAGTAACCATTTTGGTTTAATCCCTGGAGCAAATCTATAAAAGAGCAGAAGTTTTAAATCAAACTTTTAAATGTCTCAAAGATGAAAGTTAAAGTGAGAGTCAAAAGGTGAAAATAATAAAAAATGATCAAATATTTAATTATGACTAATATATCAGCAACACATTATGCAACATACACCTATGACAAATAGGTTTATATATGAATACACAATACAATCAATATATATTTACATATATAAATATTATATATATAGTATGGCATATATAATTAAATATATATGTATATGTGTGTATATATATATATATATATATATATATATATATATATAATTCTTTAAAGCTAATCATCGGGAAAAAGGTAAAGTGGTTTATCAAAAGTTAGGCATTGGAGTATAGAGTAACCTTTATTTTTTTCTCAGTAAAGACTTACTGATATATCAGATATGAATTAAAGGAACTACATATTTATAATTTAATCTGGACTAAAATGACCAGAGCAATACTGTTTTATTAATTTCACTGGTAATGAAGTTTGAACTACCAGATTTTCTGTTAAGCTTAAGTAGTATAAAAGTTTCTGTTAAGAAGGAAGTGATTCATTCGGCATGGGTCAGGCAGACCAGGCTGAATCAGTCCATGTCATCCACTGGCAAATCCGAACACCAGAACAGAGTGTGGGTTGAGCCGGGTTTGGTCACGACAAAACCAGTACACATTATGGAATGCCAGGGTGAGGTTGCCTGTACTGGATTTGACTGCAGCACCCAACCAGCACACGTGAGATCCAGGAAGGGAGGGACAGAGCTGGCAGGGGGATTAAAGGGCTGGTCCCCTCGCCAGACAGCTACTCCCACTGGAGAGCGTGGGCTGGGATGAGGACAGACCAGACTAAGCAAGGCTGCAACACCTGTGCGCTGCACGTGGACTAGATCAGGGAAAAGCCAGGCTGGGCTGATTATTCCTGTGGGTGCAAGCATGAATTAGAGCGGGTGAGGGATGTTTGGGCTTCCCACAGCATCAGCTGGCAGAAGCTGGCACTGGGGACTAATTCTGTCAAGTCAAATCACAGAACCACCTAAAGAGTACATAAACCGGGAGTGAGAGAGACCTGGGAGGGAAGGGTTCCCCCTTCCTGGGTCACTAGTCCTGCGGGAGGGCCTGAAAACTAGGACGGGGGCTGAGGTGGCTAGACAGAGAGGCACTCAACAACATCCGTGAGGGCTGGATGGTTGAGTTGGTTAGAAGGAACCAAGCTTTAATACCCATTGACAAGTACAAGAGCCAAATGGGATGGGGGACAGACTGGTCTACTGCTACACATACTGGCAAACCAGGGTAGGGGGTGGGCCTGATGGGGGTTATTGTGGGTCGCCCTGACTAGGCTGCAGCTCCCACTGGTTGATGTAAGGGCCGAGTATGTGCTGGGCAGAACCAGACTGGACTGCAACACCCATTGGTTCCAGTGCAACTCAGGACTGAAAACAGAACCAACCCAGCTACTGCAACCACCAGCTGATCGGGCTGATGGACTGTGCCGGGCCCTGTGCTTGCTAGAACATACAAGAATCTGGTCTGGGAATACCTCAAGGTTTCTTTGGAGATCTCCCCAATCGAACTGCTGGACTCAGAACTCTAACCAGAAAAGGACAGAAGACAGAACAGGTCAATCATTCATCTCAGCTATATGTTGGCATCAAAATATGGGGCAAACGGAGACTTTATGATGGATCATATCAATCAGCGGACAACCTCATCGAGTGAAACTGGCAGCGATTCATAACTGGAGAACTATTAAAACCACTTGAGCAAATATCTCAGAGCATGCCCCACATCCGGGACTTGGGGTGGGCGGGAAACCGGGTGGGGCTTCTCCCTCAATATCCCCCTTTACCTCAGATACATGATGGAAACAATATGGACATAATAGTATTACCCACTTCCCTATACCCCCGAACCTTTTTTTTAACCACAATTAACTATGTAAAGATTGTCAACAATACAATACAATAAAATAAAAAAAAGAAACTTCAAAAAAAAAAAAAGAAGGAAGTGATTGCCTCACGTTCTGTTTGCCTCCCCTCTCACTAACTAGCTGCATATACTGAAACCCAAACAAAATCACTTTCTGATTCTTTAGGCACTGTTTCATGAACTTCACCCACCAAAACACCCTAATGGAAGAGAAGATGGAACATGTGCCCCAAGGGATCTGCTGCAAGGATGAAATTTCTTTGAAGTTATCTTACAGTTTAAAAATTCATGTTTGTTTTGCATTCTACTCCGTGAAATATATCTGTTTTAATGTAAAAATGATGTATTTTCCCCCAATATCTTTGAGCTACATGGCTCTAAGAAAATATGTAAGGTTATATCACAATTCAAATCTGCCAAGAAGCCCATAATTTTGGAAGGTTGGATTTACACACAATAAAGGCAATTATAAAACAAACTTTTCTTTGGCAAACCACATGGTTCTATCCGTGCATTTTCTCTCATTTCAATTTGATTTTTTATTCATTTGTCAGTTATTTTGAGGCATATAACTGCAGAACTGAAATAAAATGAATTTTAATTGTCTATAAAGACAGACCTACATTATTAGTCTAGGTAACTAAATTTGAATAATCCAAAACACAGAAGCAGGTATTGCTAGTCATACAATCACCCTTTAAATATCTAAAATAATTATCTATAGACCTCCAGTGGTTTTTTTTTTTTTGGTTTTGTGTTTGTTTTACAAATGGGTATTTCACTTTTTTTTTGTTTTTGAAATGAAGGGAATTTTTAAAAAGGGGGTACGGTCCGGGGCTGGTGTTGTGGTGCAGCATGTGAAGCTGTCTCCTGCAATGCGAGCATCCCTTCTGGCTATTGCATCCAGTCCTAGGTGTTCAACTTCTAACCCAGTTCCTTGCTAACTGGGAAAAGCAGAGAAAGACAACCAAAGTGTTTGAGCCACTGCACTCACATGAGAGTCCTAGATAAAGCTCCTGGCTCTTACCTTGGACCTGGTGGGCCACCCTGGCCACTATGACAGTCTAGGGCGCGCTCTCTCTCTCTCTCTCTCTCTCTCTCTCTCTCTCCCTTTCTTTCTCTTTCCCGCACCCCCTTCTTTCCTCTGCCCCCCACTGTGTTTGTGTGTGTATCTACTTCCCTCTGTCCCGCCCCCTTTCCCTTTCTCTCTCCCCCTTCCATTCCTCATCCCTCTCTTTCTCACTGTAACACTTTCAAATAAATAAAACAGAATTTTTTAAAAAGTAAAAATGAAACAGCCCACCATGAAAGCAAGCAATTAGGTAATACTGATTTGTTTTCCTTTTTCTGGTGACAGAATATACAGTACCAAAGTTGATTGAATGTGATTCAGAAAGGATTGATAGACTAAATGAGCAAGACAAATTAGACTCAAATACCAAGGAAATGTGTCTAACTGTAAATAAGAGGACACTAGCTTGATTTTGATCCTTTTTTATTTCTTCTTGCAGACTAAGTTTGAAATTATTTTCTCTTACGGCTTTAGTAACAAAACATTTCAAGAAGAATAAAACAAAAGTGACCGGATTCTTAACAGTGATTTCACAAATGGCAGTCAGTTGTCTTAGAAGACAGGGCACGTATGATTTCCAGGCAGGGGATGCAGCATGAGATCGTTCATGGAGACAGGATTATTATAAAGGAATAAAAATGGCTCAAGAGAATATATGTCCGAGCACAGTGAAATGAGTACTAGAAGAAAATGAAAGAAGGATGCAAGCAGGTGGAATGTGCTTAAGAACTTTTTGAGTTGAGAGCTATAAGCCTCAATTTCATAGGGAAGGAAAAGAACTAGTCAAATAACTTGAGCATGGGGATTGCTATGGCCCTAACAGTGAGACAGGAAAAGGATTTTTTGGCAACAGTCTTTTGAATGCACTAGCAGGAAGAATACACAACAGCAGAAATAATCAAAACACAACAGAGAGATTTTGCTCTTCAAATGTATAGGGAGAAAAAGGCTGGTGATACTGAAAAAGAAAAATATGAAGGGATTGACCTGAAGCCCAGGCATAAAAAAACCAACAGAATTCAATATCATACATACTTATTTGAGAGTAAAGCTATATAAGATAGCCTTACAATTATTCCATTATAATATAATTGTAATGTAATAGTATGTCAATTAATATTATCACAATTATACTTACTAGTAAAGATAGTAGTATGGAAACAGCTAGATACTTGTTTCAAGCAATTTAAGGTACTTTGTATATGTTAACATACTTAATCTAACTGTTACTAGTGCTTTGATTTGTTCCAAATAAAGAAATAAAACCTGGTAAGCTTAAATTACTAGCTCAAGGGCTAGAGTAATGGCATAGCAAGCTAATCCTCCACCTGCTCTTGCCAGCATCCCATATAAGTGCTGGTTCCTGTCCCAGCTGCTTCACTTCCCATCTAAATCCCTGCTTATGGCCTAGAAATACAGCAGAGGATGACTCAAGTCCATGTACCCATGTGGGAGTTCCTGGCTCCCAGGTTCTGATCAGCTCAGCTCTTACCACTGCAGTCATTTAGAGAGTGAAACAGTGGATCAAAGACCTCTCTATCTTCCTATCTCTGTAAAATCTACCTTTCAAATTAAAATAAATAAATCTGAAAACAAATTACTAGCTAAAGTCCACAGAACTAGCAAGTTGTAGAGTTTCAGATAGAAATTTATAATATCTAGCCCAAATGATTGTACTCTATAGTCTATCTTTATCAGTGGAGATAGTGAAAAGTGTATGATAGGATCTAAAGTCTAACTTATAATACACATGCAAAACCCTATGTGTACAAATATACTTATGTATATATTTGAATGCCTACAGTCAAATATACCACATTTAGACAAAAACACGTACACATATACCCACCCACACACTACAGACCACAATAGTTTGTGTCCGCCCTCCCCCCCAAAAAAAACATGTTAGAAACTCAATCTTCAAGATAACTGTATTGGGAGGAGGGCCTACAGGAGATAACCAGATCATGAGGGCTTCACCCTTGTGGAATGAATTAATGCAAGTTATAAAAGGGTTGATACTGTGAGTTCAATCTCTTGCCCTCTCTCTCCATGTGACATTTTCTGTCCTGTTATGATGTCAAAAGAATTCCCTCACTCGATGTGGCTCCTTGATCTTAAACTTCTCAGCCTCCAGAGTCATGCGAAACAAATGAAAAATAAAAATTCATATTTTTCCAAATACAGAAGCTTACCTTCAGAAAATTTTTTCTTTGATTTATTCTTTTTTAACCTTTCAACTTATCCCAGGAGTACAGACTATTTACTGATTGACAGAACTAATTATCAAGAATTAAAATCTCAAAGATTCCTGCCATCCCCTCTCCTGTTTTTCACTGGGGCCTAGTGTTGCCCATTCTGTCCCTTCAATGTTATCTTACTGCCTGTCCCATGAAGAGGAGACTCACTAGCCTAGTACTGCAGTCTCTCAGATACCTGATTTCTTGCTCCAACTTATATTCAACTATTCCTCTCATTTTTCTTAAATATTGGGCCACTGTGCGTTGTTCAGGTTTTCTCCTCTTCTCATAGTTGCCTCTTTGGTCTTGTCCACAAAGCCTTCTCATGTCTACCCATTCAGAAGTGCTCTCTCATCAAAAATCCAGGATATCACCTTTGCATGTAGCCACAGCTCATCTTGACTTTTGTTAAAGTAGCGATTAATCTATCTTTCCAGACCTTTCACATTTTTAATCACACTCCAGCAAGCACTGTTTGTAAATAAATTTTCATATCACCAGAGGCCCACTAGTATGATTCCTTTGGAAACAATGCATATCCCTCAGTGTTAATCAAAGGAAAGAACAAACATATGTTACCAGAGGTTTGAAAACTACAACAAACCAGCAGTACTCCTCACCATGGTGTTGAGGATTTTCCTGCACACCCCCCCCCAAAAAAAAAAAAAGAAAAATGTTCTGCACCTAAAATGTTGACATATATCTTGTTAGAGTTACAAGCCAGTCTGGATTATCCTAAAATCTGCCAAGATCAGCAAAATTTTACTTCAACACAACAACTGGCTAAATACTAAGATGAAATGGACACGAAACAGCTGAATGGTGCCTTATGGCCATTTTAAGGTATAGAGCAGCCGGTCCTGTATATGAACTAAATTGAAATGTCAATGAGCTAATCATAGGTTGTGGCTAGGACTTGTTTTCCTTTTTTTTTTTTTTTTTTTTTTTAAATTTATTTTTTTTCTTTTTAATACACTGGTTACTCAAAACCATGTCAACTCCATAACATTGCAAATTGCTGTTGATGTTATATTGGGACTCTTAATTGACTGTGATGATATTCTGCCAGCTCAAACTTCAGACCAGAAAAGGTCTCCCCAAGAAACTGTTCAACCAATCTGGACAATAAGTAGCTGGACTCTATGCTTGGTATATGTTTGCAATGAAAGAATCTTGATTGAATTTGAACTGTAATACTGCATCAAGGTGGAGGAATCCACCGGGGGGAGGGGAGGGGGAGGGAGGGGAGGGGGAGGGAGGGGGGGATACCCAGAGCCTATGAAACTGTCACATAATGCAAAATAATTAACAATAAAAAAAAAAAAAGAAAAAAAAAGAGTCAACAGAGAAAGATAACTGATTCGCACTATACTGTGAAAGATAAGCTAGAGGTGTCTTCTTACTTTTCTCATGCATTTATAAATGAACAAAATATTTTATAGTTAATAATGTTGATAGACTCTTTAATCCTCCTAGTTAAGATAAAACACACAGGCAAAGAAGAGTGTTGAGGCAATTGCAAATCAATTACCTTTGCTTGCACTTTCTACATGTTCCAATTCTTCTGGAAATTTTAGGATATCCCGGTACTTTTCTTCACATATTTCAGCAATAAAATGCAAAAGGGTTGTTTTCTGATCTGCTGACTTAGTATCTCTGATCTGCAAGGAAACAATAACAACAAACTGTTTAGCGTTTTAAACACAGATTTTTTTTCCCTAAGTGAGTGAAAGAAATGTATAAATTCACTTCACTATAACACATTCAAATTAGAACAAATGTATGGAGTAGGTTCCTAATGGGGTCTAGAAGCAATGCTCTCTATTTTAAAAGCGAGAAAGATGACTAAGAAAAGCATCAAATTAAAACTTAATCTATATTTTCAAAAATGCCTAAAACCACTACAGAAAAATGAACTAATTAATGAGCATTAATTTAAGCATTGATAGCAATGGTACAAGTTAATGTGTGCATATGTTATTAGCAGTCTGTTCGTCATTACAAACATACTCTTACAAGCTGGGTTCATTTGTGAGTTTATATTTATTTCTAGACACTAATGATACAAACTAAGATAAAAGAAAAAAGGAATTCTTCTTTATTTAGCCAGGCCATGAAGAAAGAATTCTCAGTGTTGCTCTTACCCAGAACTATAAAAGGAATCTCATCCGCAATCATGATAATAATGATACATTTTAGGATTTACTTTTCTGGTTATATATTATATTTCCTCTTTGAGGACATGAGAAAAGAAATGTCATAATTACAAGGATAATAATTCTTTAAAGTACAAGACAAAAAACATGATGAGAATCTAGTGTGTCCTGTAATACAACTCTGACTAGTCTAAGCTGCAAATGAAATCAAGGATTTACTTAGAATCAAAGCCAAATACAGCATAAAGTACAAGTTTTTTCATTCTATTGGATGTTTTAATTCTATAATCCTTAGATGATGGGTTTGTCCACTGATGTTCATACTGATTCAAGGTTTTGAGCTCTCAGGATTACTCTGTTTAGAATAAATGAGTATTCTTCACAAGCAGGTTTATGAAAAGGCTGCAGAGGATATTTAGGTAATTACAGAGTAAATTAATCCTTATTGTTCCAGAGGCTAAAATGAAAAACACATAGCATTTAATAAATCAGGTCCATACTGAATTTGTTTTGTACTGCAGCTTTTACAAGTCATTTACATTGTGATGATGTGGACAACTTAAAATATATTAGTCCCAAGGCCCCAAATAAATAGCCACAGCAGGCACAGAATTGATAGTTCCAGGGTCACAGTTGTTTCATTTAGAATTTCTAGGAGTCTCTTGTATCATAAAGGTAAAATATTTAAAATTTTGCATGATCATGCTGATCCACTAAACCCTTCTAAGTACCACAAGATCAAATGCAAGCATTCAAGGACAAACTGTAAGAACAAAGTGCAACCCAATTCTCAAGGGCAAGTTTTCTTAAATAAGGCTAGCAGCTGTGGGGGAATCAATGGGAGGCCCTCGCTCTGAAAGAGAGGTCTTTACCCAGGATTACTGTGTTATAGGTTCACAAAGGGCATTGTTTTCAGAGTACCTTGAGCGTTCCAAATTATAAGAAAATTAAGACTCTGTTTTCTTGCAAAGCATTCAGCTCCTAAATCCTTAAAAATGGTGCATGGGGAATTACAGGTGCATGTTCTTCAAGGAAAGGAATCTGATCTATAGTTTATATGAACTTTATGGAGGGAAGAAAACAACCCCACGCAGCACCCCAAACAACAAAAGCCGATGTAGCTTTTCAGGTCACCAAATTTTATAAATATTATAATTATTTGAATGCATATAACTTAATACTAGAATGCAAATAAAGAAATAGAAAAGTGGCACAGTGTTCATACATCAATTTTTGTGTCTTTTTTTGCTTCTCACTGATATTGATTTGTTTTGCATCAAAAAAATTTAAGCTCTTGAAATATATACTTTACTGTAACACATTTGATGAAATCAGAAAGGCTTGCCAAACCAGCATGCACAAGCTATTTTAGAATCATGGTATTCTGCTCAAAGCAGAAACAAACATGGCCAAGACCTTATATTGTCAAGCTGAGAAAAAACATAGTTTGTCTCAGAGACAAACTGCTTAATCAGAATTGCAATATTTATTTTTTTAGAAAACTTTATACAGAGAGTCCACTTTAATGTTTCAAATTGAAAAGGACTCATGAGAAATAGGTAATGTTTTCAGCTTTTTTCCATATTTCTGACCTTAGAGGAATGCCCCTAAAATATATAAAATATACCATATAAAATGCTATTTATTGAACTTTTTGCTTTATATTATTATGTTATCAGTCTTCCTCACCAAATCTATATCATTCACACATCAGTTATTCTCCATATCTTAGGCCTTATTGCTTTGTTCAATGTCAGCACAAGAGGCAACCTAAGAACATTCACATTCAGCAGGTAAACTAGTTAAGGGCATTTATCCAATAATTTTTCCTTCCATACATGCTAGCTTATGTGTGTATATATATATATATTTAAATTTAGGGTATGACATAAATAACCAAATCCAAGTACATATACAAAATCAATTTCAAACTATTTGATTTAGTTGATACCTGCTTAATTGAAGTAATCTTTAAATTTAAATAAACATCAAATACCCTAATAATACTTGCCCAGATCGCTTAAGTCTCACTGGTAACTATACTGTAAGCATTTTAAGGTCCTCTCTATTCAGAAGCACAGCACATTTTTGTATGCTTGCCTGTGCCCTCCCTCTCATCCTCTCCCTAGCCCCAAGCAAGCAGGGAAATAATACAGATGACTGGCTCCTGTCGTATAAGATACAGAGGCTGAATAAAATGATCACTATACAATTCTATGCCTTGTCTGCATCTGGAAACAAAAATAAAAACATCAGTTCCAGACATTAAAAATACTTCAAAATGCTAAAAAAAGGTTTTTCTAGCATTTTGATAAGCTGACTTAGTAACACATAATAACAATAATAGAAGTATGAGTCACTGTATTAACTGATAGTGTCATCAGTTAACAAACAATATAGCAATTTTAATTATAATCATCTGACCAATAAATATTACACATAAAGATTCATAACTGAATTCCAATGAGTTTTATTTACCTAATATTTAATGACTTTCGGAAATGCAACATACATGAATACAAAATACCTTTAACAGAACACTGATTGCTATAATGAAGTTTCATGATTTCTCTTTTAGTAACAAAACTGGATGTTATTTTGCCAAAGATAGCTTCCATATTTTATATGCACAAATATACTTCCAAAACTTAAGCCAGCAAAATATGTAAATAACTAATCGAAACCTAAGAATAACCCTCATTAGACATACTCTCAAATGAGCCTGAAACTCTTCAGTCTCTCTTGTGTCTTTGAAATCAGACTGAGCACACAGTGAGTACACAGAAACCAGCACACAGCCAGCGAGCTGGAGAAAACATTTTACTGATCTGTGTCAGTCACACTCAACCACTCTGTGAAAGACCCCTCCTGTATGTAATTTTCTCTTCTGCTGATATTCAAGCCTATGCCTTTCTACTTTTTCCTCAGTGGGAACTGAAAATAATTTGTCACACCTGCTTTATAACAGCCTCAGAGAGGGAAAATTCCTTTCTCATGGGTCTTGTTCTCTAAACTATACAACTGCACTTACATCTCCACATTGATGTTGCTTGTCAAATGTTTAATTTTTTTCACACTAATTAGAATCCACCAATTTCCATTGTAAAGGTTTCTTCTCATCTAGAGAAGTAGACAAAATCCCTTGTCTAGCATACAACACACATGGTGAGCTGGGTCTTCCTTGCTAACCTGTCTCCTGCTGCTTTTGGTCTAATTACTATTGCTAGGACACGCCATGCCTTTTCATAGCATTGTGTTATTTTGCAGAAATGCTTCACTCTTGTTAGATGCTCCTTGTTTTAAAATTCCATCTGCCGGGTAAGTACCTACTCACTGTTCAAGACTACTCAACTGATATCCCATGACTGAAGACTTCTGTATCTTAAGAGGAATTAATGACTCTTGTTTTGCCATTTAAAATACCTCATTACAGTAGTTCCTTGTAGACAACACGAGTTCTTTTCAAAACAGTAGCATTGTTTCATTTGTTTTCAAAGTACCAAAGATAATGCTAGGATACACTCAATAGTGAATAATCATTCCTGAATGGAGATTTTTCAACCACATTAACTCTCACTGGAGCTGCCTACAAAGCACTGTTTTAAAATGTAACTCTACTCTTGCTTAGTGTGAATGTGTGTGTGTGTTTCTGTGTATTTACATTCAAAGGCAGAAACACACACACACACACACACACACTCCAAAAGCCAGACTTTTCCAGGACACTATATTTTCTGAAACACAGATGGGAGTGCTGGCTAGAATAAAGTTAGAAATTGTTCCTTAGGATATAGAGTACCATACACTTTTTAAGGGTTAGGATCAAACAAATATATGCAAAAATGTATTCAGTGTTCCACTATGAGCTAGGGACTGTGACAAGCACCCGGGATAACAGAGGAATACATAAATCAGGGTACCTTTGCAGCCTGAGGCTCCAAATTAAGTTGAAAAGGCAAATTTATACTAAAAAGATGATATACCAAAATAATTAATTGGACAACATCAAGGATTAAAAGAACTGAAGTGATCATTAAGATGTGTGCAGAAACGACAAAGAAATACACATTTAGGAGATACTGAAAATAAAAATAGGACTTAGTCACTGCGATGAGGGAAAGTAAGAGGCCAAATATTCCAATAGTTTCAAACTTGAATGATTAAAAGAATAGTGTAAGAATATGGAAAAGGACAATTCTACAGTGAGCCATCCTTAGAAAGAGATGGATGCTCATATTGGGAACAGAAGTATTTGTGATGTAGAGATATTCTATGAGGAGGTGGGTATGACTATTCTGCTCCCTAAGCTTCATTTCTTCCTGTGTGATTCAAAGCTGATTATGGTTCTTAACTATGCAATGTGACCATGTCACTCTCTTTCTTAAAACAAACAAACAAAACTGATTCTCCCTTTGTCTCTCCATTTCCCCCAGATACAGGAAAGAAAAAAGAGAATGGAAATAATGGACTCACCCACTTTCCTGTAGCCCTTGACCTATTGAGCCCTAATCAATTATATAAAGATATTCAAAGTAAAAAAAAAAGAGAAAAAGAAAAATACTGATTCTCCATAATTCATGCAGCAAAGTTCAAATTTCTAATGAGCACATATATTGGATTAAGACAGTATCAGGTTTGTACCTTTACACTACCATTTCCTATTTGTATCACCCTGGGTAAATTTCTTAAATACTCCCTATCGCAGTTCTTTTAGCTATCAAACAGGTATTAGATAAGTAAACAAGTTCATGGACATATCTGTAAAATTCAGCAAAATAATCTATTATTATCACCAAAAATAAAAAGACTATGAGTTTACCTTAGCTCCCCATCCTGATCAACAGTAAGTCAATTACCTTAAACTCAGAATCCCTCTACAATTAACTCCAGCTGCCACCTTCTACCTCATTCCCAGACACACACATTAGTTATCCTGGGCATAACAACAGTGTTTATGTTTTTCTTGTTTGTTTGCATATTCAAGATTACTTACTGAGTATCTTGAACCCTGGGTTGCATACAATGTATTTGTTGACTGCACAACTATATTCTACCCACTTGCAATATGTTGCTTTTCACCTTTGAAACTTCCCTTCCTTAAGAAAAGAGGAGAATGAATATTTCAAAAAAATTGCATTTATTTATTTTTATTTACTTGGAAGGCACAAGAAGAAAGTTCCACCATCCTCTGGTTCACTCCTTAATGCTAGCAACACCCAGAACTGGGCCATTTGAATACTAGGAGATGTGAATGCAATCTGGTTCTCCCAGTGGC
Organism: Ochotona princeps; assembly: GCF_030435755.1. Lineage (NCBI taxonomy): Eukaryota > Metazoa > Chordata > Mammalia > Lagomorpha > Ochotonidae > Ochotona > Ochotona princeps. The sequence continues at coordinate 62,466,921 of NC_080865.1, read as the reverse complement.
AGAGACCCTACTATTTGAGCCATCACTATGATGATTCCCATGGTCTATATTAGCAGGTAGCTAAATCAGAGGCAGAGTTGAGACTTGAACCAGGCATTCCAATATAGGATGCAGACATTTCAAATGGCATCTTCTCTGTTATGCTTGCCCTGAGAATCAATATTTGCTACTCATTTATCAGGTTACATATGTGGCAGGCACTATGGTTAGGCTTCAGGGTTTCAAATGCAGCACTTTTTAAAGCAAATCCTAACAACAATTCAGTGAATTCGTTATCAATATGCCTATTCTACAAATATGATCAAACACATAAGTACCTTGTACTTTGCATAGCTAATACGTGTTGGTGCCAGAACAAATCAAGATAACTTATTACTAGCTTTTTAACAAAAACCTACTAGACCAAATTAAGTATCAGGGCTATGAAAAATTCATGGGAGAAGAAAAAACATCATTCAGGGACAGCAGTAGTTACTAGTAATGAGCCTTTTCTGACTTCCCTGCATAGAATTAATAAATTATGTTTTCATATGCACATGTGGATAAATATATACACTCATTTTACTCATAGTATTTATTTAAAATATATAACTTTGTTTACACAATAAGTGTCACCAGATTGTGAATGCCTTAATAATGAAGACTCTATCAATTTTGTTCAGTAACTGTTGAACTAATAAATGTAACAATCAGGGCAAAGATAATTTGGGCTAATTTGTTGATTAAAGAAATCTTTGGTGACCTTCAAGCACTGTTTCCATACATTGCAAGGATGCAAAAATAAAAAATAATGGATAACCAGAAAGAGAAGGTAATGTGTGGGGATAATTTATTCAAAATATTGATTGTGGATATTAACCAGCTAATAGAGGGGGCAGCAGAGCCAGAAGCTGGAAAATGGTGAAGCTAGTGACAAAAGTGATTATAATTACTGTCCTGAATAAGTTCAGCTTAATTAAGCCTGAAGAGTTCGAGCAATGGAAAAAATATGAAAAACGTATTCATATGCAATGACAACTTTATTGGTTCTCAAACTGTGGTCCCAGCATTAACAATATAACCTGGGAATCCAAAAGAAAATATAAATTTGAAGGGATGCATCCCAATTGACTGAATCAGAAGCTGCAGCAAATTTCATGGTAACAAATTACGAAAAAAAAATCTAGTATCACATAAATGAGACTTTGATGAAGGCCGTCTATGACCCACCAAATTGTGAAAGCTATTTTCAAAGGAAAACGTATCTGGAGATTGAATATAAGTTGCCTAAGTCCTGCCTGAATTGTTTTTAAATTTAACCAGGTAAAATGTCTGTGTGTTTTTCTACTCCAGTGTCAATTTCAAACTAGAGAGGAACTGTCTAGCAATTTGTGGCATCTAAAGGACAGAATCACTGTGAATACTCGTGATTAATTCACATAAAATGAGACAGATTCATAGCACAATTTACCACCTACTTATGAGAGCAAATCAGCCAAAAGTACGCCCTGTGTGGTGAAGTTTTCAGATACATTGCTCATAAGTCTTCTAAACTGTCTCTCATCCTTCACCTAAAACTATATTGAAAATACACTTAAATGATGCTTTTATGTCTTGTCTACTACTTGTTATTACAATGATGGACTAGACAAGCTAGCAGATCATTCATGCCTTCCAATTGTAACTCTGGCTGCAAATTCACTTATTACTAAACATGAATTGTTGCTTAGGTACTTACTGAGAAAGTTTGAATCAAAATATCAATTTTTCAGTTGTAGACTTCAGATTTCAGTGCTTGCAATACAAGAGTTTGCACTCTTAATGTACATTATCTGCCCAAATTTCAGGACTAATGTATCCTGGCTCTAAGGGGCCTTATGAACACATAGAGTTAAGTGTGTTTAAACTTTATTATGAGTTAATAGTCCATGTCTTTAGGCTGTATCTGAAGAAGTCATGTGACAGGCCCCCTAGCTCTGAGTATTTACAAATGGCCATATGGAATGCAGTAAACTCAGCAACAGGTCCTGTACTCAGAAAAACCACAAACAGGACTAATCATTCTTCATCAAGGAATCAGTTTTAACACACAGCAACACCACAGAGTACACTTTCTATTGGATTGTCCTTGAAAAGCAATGAGATTCAGTGGAGGGATTATAAACTACCAATATGATTATATACTTCAACTTACATCTAGTAAAAATTTTCCCTAAGTAGGGCTTCCTTTTTCGTTATTACATTTCTATATTCATGCAACAGTTAATATTTAAGCAATCAAGAATGCTCCACTGCATAGATCAAAACAACTACTACTGCTTGCCAGTCCTGATAGAGCACATGAATTCTAATGTTAGTCTCCTTTATTTAAACAAAATTAAGTTCTGTGCTCTCTGCCAAGGGTTGTTCACAAATTATTGCTTTCATCAACACTACCACACACTGCAATAACACTGAAAAAGATAATGTATTTTTAAGGATTGTAATTATCATAAAGACATTAGTTCTGTAACTATGACCAGACAGCTTTAATGCATGCTTTCCTGATTTTATTTCTAAATCTGTCACCAAAAATGCTTTTCTGGGTGCCACAGGATCAGGGCTGACTCTAATTTAGCCAAATGTACCTTACAATGGAAAGATATCTTAATTCTTTAGGAAGAGTTGATCCTTCAGTTTTTTTACACTCCTGAATTTGGTATTATAACAGTGTTTGCAACAAAAAGAGAGCAGATACCAACTGTATAAAAAGTCAAGCAATTTAAGAGTTCTGCACTTGTTAATTTATGGTAGCAATCTGTGAAAGGAAAACTTAAACTTCAAACCAGGAAAAAATTAAATGGAATCAGGCTTCATCTCAATTGCTATGCTTCAACTCAGCACAGATTTTGCGATGTTAGTTTCTCAGAAAAGAAAAATCCTTTCCTAGTCTCCCCAACCCTTCCAGCTCGACTCTTAGTCTTTTCCCTTGCATTCTCATGCCTACAAGGAGAATTCCCTGTATGCACATTAGCATAGAGTAGCCAGGATCAGTTACAAATCAACAGCCATTTGTACATAGTTTACAAGAGACCAGAATGAATTAATGAAATGTGTCTATGTAAAGAAAAAAAAATCATTGGCTCAGTACTGGTAATTGCTTTAAGTTAATCAACCTGTCTATAGTAGGCTTACCAAACAGAAATTGTCCTGAGAATAGTTTCAACAAAGCTAAAATTATTTAAATTGGTGTATAAATGGTTACAAGCATAAATATCCCTTTGTGTTAAATAATTTCTTCTCAGACATACTTTATGCTTTAAACTTGTATTGTCATGAACATTTTACTTAACAAAACATTGTTATACTTTCATGTGTGAGGTTTGAGAGTGGGTGGAATAAATACATTTTTCCATGTATATCACTTCAAAGATTGTCACCAACACCAAAGTGGGCATAGGATTGATTAGCAATGTATGCCTATTGTAAATAAATGGAATTTAAAGACTTAACATTAGTGAAAAAATAATTCTGAAATTCCAAGACATGTGGTATTATTAAAGCATAATTGGAATCTAGCATTGAGAAGCAGTTGTGCAAAGGTGAATTATTTTAATATGTTGCATTTACAGAAATATTCATTCAATTATTTTCATTACTGTACACTATTTCATCATATGAAAATAACTTTAGTTACATTCTGTTGAACATTCCATCATCGAGTATTTTATTGTAGGGGAATCACATTTTTTAAGATTTTTTTAAAAAATTAAAGGTTAAATGTTATTTCGAAGGTAGAGTTACAGAGGGGGAGGGAGGGGGAAAGAGAGAGTAGGGAACTAAAGAGAGAATATTTTCCATCGGCTGATTCATACCACCTCCTCCAATACATCCCCAGCAGCCAGGACTGTGCCCAGCCAAAGCCAGGAGGTTTGGAGCAGCCAGATGTTGAGAAAGAATAATAATCCAGCCTACATCAGACAAATTACATCTACAAACCCATTCTTCAGAGATTTAATAAACTGAAAATTTGGGGATATAATAAAGGTTTCACACTAATCAAACTAGAGAATTATAAATGTGGTAACATTTATGTACAAATAATCCAATTCTGAGAAAAGAGGTCTTCCAAGTGGGTGCAGAAGACCCAGCTCTTAGGCCATGTTTCCTTGCTTTCCCAATTGTGTAAGCAGAGAGCTAGATCAGAAATGGATCAGGCTCAAACTGGCACCCACATGGTATGGCAGTACTGTAGGCAGCAGTACTACACCACAGCACTGACCCCAGCAATCATGATTTCTAATACAACCAGTAATGTTACTGTTAACATTTAATTACAATAAAATGCATATAAACATTTAACATTTTACTCATTTTAAATACATTAATCAGTGGCATTAAGCACATGAACATTATTTTGCAGCTATTAACACCACCTAAATCCAGAACTTTTTCATCATCCCATACAATTTTTAAACTTTTTGTTATTATTATTATCATTTTATGATACATTTCCATAGGCCCTGGGATTTCCTTAACCCCATCCCCTCCTCCTCCACTGATTTCCCCTATATTATTAATATAGTATAGCTCTTCATAAGCAGTCATATGTCCATCATTGCAGGCATGGACAAAGGCAAAAAGTCCAGCAACCTATTGTCAAGATGTAGTAAACAGTTTCATTGGGATTCCATCTTTGATCTGGAAGTAGAGATGTATACTACATTGTATCCTCATATCGGGATATGAGAGTCTGCATTACGCAGTTACTACACATCCCCTTAAATGAAAAGCCACAATATAAAATCAACAGGAGGAACAAAAATGGAGCATCCCATACAATTGTACCCATTAAATTCTAACTCCCCTTCCTCTTTTCCCCACAACTCCCCACTACCTGTGAATTAGACATTTGAGAGAAGTTATATGAGTGGAATCAAAAGCTCTTCTCTTGTCTGGTTTATTTCATTCAGAATATCATCAATGTTTATCAAAGTTGTGAATTATATAGTTTCATTCTGATTAAGACATATAAACTACATATATACATATATATTAATGACCCAAAAATGAACATTTGGGTTGTTTCCACTTTCTGGGTCTCATTAATAATATTGCTATAACTATTAGAAACAAATATCTGCTTGAGTTGGTATCTTTAATTCTTTTACATATATACTCAAAAGTCAAATTGTGTTTAACTGTTGCAGTAATCATCACACTGTTTCCCATGGCAGCTGCAGTATTTTACATTTACACAAGTAATGCACAAGGATTCCAATTTTTCCACATCTTTGCTAACAATAGTTTCCTGTTGTTTTGCAGTATCTATCCTAATGGGTGTGAATGGGTAGTTCATTGTGGCTTTGCATTTCCCTAATGATGAATGATTTTGAACATCTTTTCATGTGCTTGTAGGCCACCTGCATATTTTCTTTGGAGAAATGTTTTCTGAAGTCTGTTGGCTATTTTGAATAAGATTCCTTGCTTTTGTTATTGAGTTGTGGTAAGTTTTGAAATACTCTGGGTATTATTTATCAAATTCATGGCTTACTCATATTTTATTCCATTTGTGTATGCCTTTTTATTTTAGCGAGAGTATCATTGGGTATTACAGTTATTCTTGGGCATGTCTCCAGATTTCTTATATCACAGTAGTATATGCTAGGAGTGCCATTTGTAGATCTTGCAATATTTAACATTCTTTACCATACTGTGCATACAAACTTATATTCATACTAGCAAATCCCTTTGTTTCCTCTTATCTACACTTAATATTACTAGCAATTAAATTTTTGCTAATATTGTGGCTATGAAACAGCATAGGACTGTGATTTAATTTAATCATAAGTATGATGAAAATAGTACATTTTGGAAAAAAGTATCTTTTATAAGTTAAGCTAAACTTTGTATGTGACCCTTGACTCCCATTTCTAAGTATTTTCTCAAGGTAAATAAATTTATGACATGCATATGACTATTGATAGCAACATTATATATAATATTCCAAAAGTGAAAGTACTCAAATGTCTGTGGGCTGTTAAATGGATATATGAAATACGGTATATCTGTATAATGAAATACCATCTGGCATTACATTCAATTTTTACTACAAGGCACATTATATCAAGTGAAAGAAGACATACACAAAACAAAGTAACACAGAAACTCTATAACTGTATGATACCATTCATATGAAATTCTAAAAGACAGCAACATATGGTGATTTAAAGAAAATCCATAGCTGCCTGGAGCTGGAAATTTTGATCAACATTACAGGAGCATAAAGAGATGATACTGGTTGACTGAGGTATAGGTTCCAAAGTCATACAAAAATGATAGCTCATCAAACTGTGCATCTAAAATGAGTAAATTTTGTTGTGTATATATCAATTAGTAATGTCTCATTAAAGTTTTTTAGAGGTGAGTTATGGACAAGCCTCTTTCTAACATAAACACATTTTACTTGTGATAAAATAATACAAACACAAGTATTATGGGGACACTTTCAGAAGTCAATAAACAGCCTAGGCTTTCTAGCTAAGTTGCCTGAATTTGAAGACTGCACTGTTTTCTTCAGGCTGACAGCCTTTGAATTACTTATATTTCCTCATCCCAGGTTGTTCAAGTGGTAAGCAGTAAATAACAACTTTCCTTACTTAAAAAAAAATTTTTTTATGACATCCTTTGCTAAAAGAAAAATGACTGCCTATTGACAAATTAGTGAATGAGGAGGGTTTCAAATGTAATGGGCACAACAGTGCTATTATAAAACTGTTTTTGAATAGGCATTGATTTTATCCAAAACTTTAAAAAGCATAATATTCAGTAATAATGAACGCAAAACAAAACCAGAAAAGTAGTTTTAAAGATACCCTTATGGTAGCACACAAAGGAAGTGAGTAATCTGAGAATTCAGATTAAAAATGTAAAATACACAAAAATAAAACAAAATAAACAAGGCTCCATGCTTGTCCCAATGCCTACTGTCAGGAAAAACAAAACTGAAGAGATGAGGAAGAGAAGCAAAAGGTTATGCTGTAAATGCGGCTAATGTTATCCTTTTCCCTTCCAAAGAGGTAGAGCACCTTTCAATCATGAGGCATCATCCAGCAGGGTATGTTCTTGTTTTGTGGTTCATTAGTCAGTGTTTATAAGTAACATGATTTTTCATGTACTTTATTACATAAAATCCATGTTCCTCTTCACATAGATGTGTCACCCTGTCTCCCTCCCTCCCCATCTTTAGTATTACAGTATTCGCTATCTGACAAATAACTCAGAAACTCCTACAGGACTGGCGATGTATGTTTTACCCCTGCAAACATACATTGCACAGGCTCCCATATAAAACACAGGCTCAAGAAATGTGGCCAGCTTGCCAAAAAAGTACCAAGTAAAAAAGAATTCAGACGCATAGAAATAAATCTTAGATTCCCTCAAATCACCACACAGCTTTATCTTAGCATCAATTGCAACTTTATAAACCACTTTTCATGCTGTCTTTCCTTGTACAGGTTGTACTACAGTGCCTTCTTTAGAATGGCATTCCTTTGACAGGAAAGTCAGCTTCCAAGATGACTGGCCATACTCACTCCCAGAAGCCATGTCTTACAATAACAGCCTCACACAGGGTCAAAATCCCCTTTCAACTAAGCTTTTATAGAATTAGAAGGCATTTGTTTTCAAACTTACTAATTATATTCACTAAATGCTGTTCATGTTGTCAACTTTCCCCCACTGTGAGAATCACAAAATCAGTCATAGGATTAAACTGCAAAAATGACTGCAGCAATTCACAGAATACTAAGCCAGCTGGGTTCATTTAAATCCTCTGTGGAGATAATCTTGATGGCGAACCAAGTAAGAACTATTGCTAGCCTCATAAATCATCATTTGCTCCAGTGCTGGACATGTTTATTGCTGTCCCTGATAAATGGGGTACTCATCAGGAACCCCCCCAAAGGTATTTTGTACCAGAAGATTATTCATCTATTAGTTATACTACTTGACAGAACAGTTCACGAAAACTGTTATTGTTTAGTCATAATGACTGCAAGTATGGTAAAAGCATAATACTGAGTAAATTACATTTTGGGTGCTAGTGCATAAGGATACGTATTTTTAAATGGAAGAACTTAAAAACAATATCTTTATATTCATCTGTTTGCCATGAGTCAAAAGCTAAGCCCATACATAAATCCTGTATAGAAAGCAAACTGCATCCTTCACTTAGGTTACATTTAAAAGTGTGTGAGTGCGTGTGTGTGTGTGTGTGCATGTATAGCTAAGTTTTCAGCAGTGATTATTGATAGATGGGAAACCTAATTTGATAATTCTTATTTTGCACTTTCAGTACTCTTTACAAGTGTGCCAACTTATGTGAAAAAGAAACACTGAAGTAGATGCTTGACTATACAATTGATTATACCAGCCCGAAAGCCACCATTGATTCCTCTCATTCTTTAATTATCTTTTTCTCTGTGTCTTTGTCTCTTACTCTCTGTAATGTATACCCCTTGTGGTTTTGTCTGGCACTTAAATCATTTCCCTATTTTTCTCTCTAATACGAAACTTTCAATAACTGGAATCTCTTCCATATTAAAAAGGTTATGGTTTGGATGGTGGGACATAATAACTAAATATATGTAGTACTTAAAGGAAAACATGCTTCACATATACTCTCATATATTAGGGTGTTTATGGGCGCCAGTTCTAATCCCGGCAGCTCCACTTCCCATCCAGCTCCCTGCTTGTGGCCTGGGAAAGCAGTCGAGGATGGCCCAATGCTTTGGGACCCTGCACCCGCGTGGGAGACCTGGAAAAGGTTCCTGGTTCCCGGCTTCGGATCGGCGCTCACCGGCCGTTGCGGCTCACTTGGGGAGTGAAACATCGGACGGAAGATCTTCCTCTCTGTCTCTCCTCCTCTCTGTATATCTGACTTTGTAATCAAATAAATAAATCTTAAAAAAAAAGTTCACAAAATAACATTAAGAGATAGCTTGTTCAGGTTCAAAACTATGAAATATGGGTTTTTTTTTAAAAAGAAATAAATTTGGTTGCGATAAAAAAAAAAAAAAAAAAAAAAAAAAAAAGTACAAAACACAAAATGCCAAGGTGAAATGGCCTGTGCTAGCAGGGAATGCAACACCCGACCAGCACTCCTCCCACTGGTTTAGGTGAGGGACAAGAGTGTGATGGGCAGAGCCGGGGAGAGATGCGATACTCATTGGTTCCAATAGAGGTCGGGGCTCAGAAGAGAACCAACCCAGGGGTTAAAACCATCAGCTGATCGGAGTGATGGACGGTGGCGGGCACTGTGCTTACTAGTAGTACATGTAGGAGCCTGGACTGGGAATGCCTCAAAGTTTTTTTTTAGGGGGATTCCCCTGAACAAAATGGAGGAATCAAAGCATTAATCAAAAAAAGATGGAAAATGGAGTAGATGAATCAACCACCTCAGCTTTATGCTTGCAGCGGAAAACTGGACAAGGGGAAACCCTAAGACGGACTATGTCAATCAGTGGACTCTGCACCAGCCTCATCATACCTGGACTGTTGCTGATGATATGTTGGTGCTTCTAATTGATCGAGGTGACGCTCTGCTGGCTCTGCCTACAAACCTGAGAGGGCCTCCCTAAGAGGCCGTTGAACTTGAACTGGACAAGTGGGATGCTGGACTCTGTATGGTGTAAACTTTTAATTAGGGAATCTCAACGGAACTTCAGCTGTGGTTATGCATCAAGGTGAAGGAATTCATGATGGGGGAAGGGTTTGGGGTGAAGGGGGGGGAATCCCAGTACCTATGAAATTGTGTCATGTAATGCAATGTAATTAATGAATAAATGAATATTTAAAAAAAAAAATAAAAAAAATAAAAATGGAGCTTAAAAAAAAAAAAAAAAAAAGAAATAAATTTTCCATTAACTTCTAATGACCTCTCAGGACACCTTACAGCAGGTTACCTAGCTATCTAGAAGGCAGATAGAACCACAATATATCAGTTAAAATCAGAGATAGCAGCGCAGTCTTCACCATACTGATCATCACAGGAGGTTAAGGGCCTTAGGGGTGTGTAAATATGTATTTGTGTACAGATGTGGGTGTGTTTAGAGGCAGAATCTTTTAACACATAGAAGCAGAACAAGAAAAAATGGCAAGACTCCAAGTAGTTAAATATTGAGAACAAATACTAATCCAGTCACCGTCAGACCAATTACATTTATAAACTACTGTTCTCGAGAGAATTAATTAAGTGAAAATTCAGTGGTATAATAAAGTTTTCACACTATTCAAAATATAGAATTATAAGTGTGGCAAAATCTACAGAGACATAATCAAATTTTGAGAAAATGAGTGACAAAGTATTACCTGAATAATTTGAACCACTCAATGTAAATTAACAAGTATTTCAACTTAGAGAAAAATCTTTAAATACACTCATGAGACCTCTATATCTTTAGAGGCAATGAGGAGAATAAAAATGTGAGCTACAATGTTTAATCAAGGTTCAATCTTAAAAAAAAAAAGGTATCTGAGAGGTATATTTTTTCTTAACTATTGCAATTTAAACAAGTAATCTACAAATCATGTTAATCTCAGTGCCTGATATGATCATATAACTTGACTCTGGTGTGATTAGTTTATTACAAAGTTAGAATTTGCTTCCATGTCAAGTTTTTTTAAGATTCATTTATTTTTATTGAAAGTCAGATTTACAGAGAGGAAAGACAGAGAGAAAGCTCTTCTATCTGCTGGTTAACTCCCCAAATGGCTGCAATGGCAGAAGCTGAGCCCATCCAAAGCCAAGAGCCTGGAGCTTCTTCCGGGTCTCCCATGTAGGAGCAGGGTCCCAAGACTTCGTGTTATCCTCTACTGCTTTCCCAGGTCACAAGTACTGGAAGGGGAGTGGAGCAGCTGGGATATGAAGTGGAGCCCATACAGGATCCTAGCGTGTGCAATGTGAGGACTTCAGTCATTAGACTATCGCACCAGGTCCCCATGTCAATTTTTAATGTGATTTCAGAGAATAAGTAAAATAAAATGTAGCTTCATATTAAACATCAATTAAGAAATGTTGTGCTTGATTAGAAAAGCTGAGATCATCATTTTAGATGAAAGTGCAGATAAAGATAGAAACATGACAGGGGGATTTGGTATAGTGATTAAGACATAATTTTGGATTCCAAAATCCTGTATTAGGGTACCCAGATTAAAATCCAGGTCTATACCTATTCCACACCCTGGGAGTAAACAAGTCATGACTCAGGTATTTGTGTCATTGCCATCTACATGAGAGACTCCAAGTTATTTACCAATTCTTGGCATGAGCCTGGGATAGCCAAGCTATGGTTAGCATTTGGGGAGTGATCTAGTAGATGCAGAGTTCACTCTCTTGCTCACTCTTCAGTAAATCAATCAATTAATTTTTAGAGTTCATATACAAATACTCGCATCATCAACTACTGCTTTACTTAAGCAGGCACTCAGCAAATGCATGGTGATAGTACACCTATATACACATAAGGAAACTAGAACCCTACATCTAAGAAGTAGGAAAGGAGCGACTTTCCTGACTGAACGACACTCTTCAAAGCACATGATAGTGTACCCACATGATTAGAAAATCAAGGAGCGCTGATTTTTGCTTTGAGCATTTCCAGGGCCATATTTTTAAAGAAGATAAGCTCAGAGGAAATGGTTTATGTCCACATGCTTCAAATGGCACAGGGCTCACAAAGGTGAAGGCTTCAGATTGGAAGTTCAACTAAGCATCCAAAGATCTTTGCTACTGGAGAAATGTGATGACTCAAAGAATCTTTCATTATTATTATTTGCTTATATATACAAGTCCATTTGCATAGATCAACCTTACATGCCTTATAATGAATAATATATGGAAATTAAAAGACCTTTACCTTCAAAATATAAAATCGCTGTTCTGTAAATTTGAATACGACTTACTAACTTAAGTAAAACTTAATGTTTGCTGTTTAGAGAAGCACAATTTTAGTGTGTTGATTTAATTAAGAGGTATAATGGGACAAAAAAAAAAAAGAAAAACCAAAATAGGACACATCATGAAAACTGAATGTAAAATTTCACCACAGGCAGTAGCCTGCAGGCTGCTGGTGGGTCTCAGGTTGGGGCGTCTTCATACTCAGATCCCTGACTCCAGCCACCCCGTGCACGTGGTGAGCTGTCCCTGGGCCTGCCTGGGTTCCAGGGGCTGTTCCCTTCAGGGTGAGTACACCGAGGGCTGGAGTCTCAGTGGCCCAGGCAGGCACAGTGGCCACCCACCACCATCACTGGGCAGAGGATGGGATTGGGGGGTGGGGCGCAACCTTGCACCTGGGGATTGAAACTTCTGGCAGCCTGTTGGCTGTTGGTGGGTCTCAAGCCGGGGTGTCTTCATGCTAGCCACCATGTACACGAGGTGAGCTGTCCTTGGGCGGCCTGCATGCCATTTGGCGCCAGGCTCTGACTGCTGGATGCTCGGCCACGAACTCTGGGGTTTTGGTTATTTCAATCACTGCTTATGTAGCTTCACGGTGAAGCCACTGTGCCTCTGGGATGTGAATCAATCCTATAGATTCTCAACGACAGAGTAACTTTTCCTTTGAAGAACTTGTAATCACTGAACAATGCTGACCACCAAACACCAGTCCATGCAAAAGCTAAGACTCTGAGCTTGTCTAGCAGGAGCATATCCTATTACCTGATGTGATGGTGGGTTAGGAGACAGGTCACATTAGGAAGGGCCACGACATTAACTAGCACACTAGAGAATCATATCCAGGGGAAGATTCTGTGGGGGACATGTGGGCCAAACCCTGTGGAAATTCTACCCCACTGGTTAGCTCGAGGGTTGGGGTAATGATGGACTAAGCTAGGTGTGACCAAGGAGCCTGCCATCAATCACAGTTTAAGGAACCCACAACAGTCTGGACTGGTCTAGGCAACAGCACCCAAATGTGCATTCTGAACAGGGTGTGGGGTGGGCCGGGCTGCAACGTTCACCAGCTCATACAAGGCCAAATGTAAGGCCAGACTACACCGGGCACTGGCCTAAAACCCACTGGCATGTATGAGAACTGGGTCTGGGAGGGGATCAAGTAGAGGAACTTGGGAAACTCCCCTGGCAAGTCACAGCTCCCTCTGGTGAACATGTGGTACAGACTTGGGGTTGGACAAGCTGGGAAAAGTAGCTTCAATGGCTTGTCAGTGTATGAAATGATGATGGAACGAGGTGTACCAGGCAGGACTGAGCAACCTTAGCCCATAAGTAAAATTAGAAACCAGGTTGGAGCACAGGGCATGTCGAGCTAGGCTCTTGCACCTACTGGTCTGCATGAGCCAGGGACACTAAGCCACAGTGTCCAAGGCAGGGGTCGCGACAGGTGAGGGGCTGTGCCAAGCTGAGTCAGAGCAACCACTGGCATGTGCATGATCTATGGCTGGGAACAGGCCCGGTTGGGGAGCTAAGCGGACAACCTAGCTGGGTGGAGGTTCCCACCAAGGGGCGTATGGGCTGGAATGGGGGCTGCATTCTGATCAGGATACAGTTGTAGTCTCCCTTGGCACAAGTGTGGACTGGGACTGGACGCACCAAGCTGGGTCAGACTCCAACACCTTCTGGTGGTCTGGAGGACCAGGGTAGATTTGGGATGGACTAGGCTAGGTCTCAACCCTTAGTGAGCCACGTGTGTGTGGATGAGCCGTGGCTGGGCTGAAACATCCAACAGGAAGAACCAGATTGGTTTGAAGGCCAGTCAGGAAAAGCCACTGTTCCTGCTAGGACAGGAGGTGAACTGAGTAGTGCTGGCTCATGGACCCACTGGTATGCACAAAATCTGGCATTCGGAGGGGTTCTGATGGAGGAGCCTGGGCAACTCCTCTGGCAGGACACAGACCCAGCAGGTAAGCACAAGAAGCATGATAGGAAACAACCCAGAACAGGCCATGGAAAGTTTCCCACTGGCATACATTTGGCATGGATAAGGGGCATGCCAGGCTGAACCAGTTCACGTCATCCACTGGAAAATTGGAGCACCAGAACAGAGTGTGGGTTGAGCCAAGGTTGGTCGCGACAAAAACCAGTGCACATTACGTAATGCCAAGGTGAGGTGACCTGTACTGGATGTGACCGCAGTGCCCAACAGCACACGTCAGAACCAGGAAGGGAGAGGGCAGAGCCGGCAGGGGAATAAGGGGTGGTTCCCATACTGGACAGCTACTCCCATTGGAGAGTGTGAGCTGGGACAAGGGCAAATCAGACTAGGCAGGGCTACAATACTTGTGGGCCTCATGAGGACTAGATCAGGGAAAAGCCAGGCTGGACTGATTGACCCTACTGGTACAAACTACAATTAGAGTGGGTGAGGGTTGTTGGGGCTTAGCCGCAGCATCAGCTAGCAGAAGCTGGCATTGGGGGATAATTCTGTCATGTTAAGCCACAGAAGCACCTGGAGAGTGCAAAATCAGGGAGTGGGAATGGCCTGGGAGGGAAATAGTGGGCTCCTCCCTCTTGGGATACCACTACTACGGGAAGGCAAGAAAACTAGGACAGGGGCTGAGGTGGTTAGACAGAGATACACCGACCAACATCCCTGATGGCTGGATAGTTGAGCTGCTTAGATGGAACTAGGCTTTAATACCCACTGATACGTATGAGAGCCGAATGGGATATGGAAGAGACTGAACTAGTCTGCTGCACATACTGGCAAACCAGGGCAAGGGGGCAGGCTTGGTGGGGGTTATTGGGGGTCGCTCTGACTAAGCTGCAGCCCACATTGGTTTGTGTTAGGGCTTTGTATGTGCTGGGCAGAATCAGGCTGAACTGTCAAAACCACTTGAGCAAGACCATCGGAGCAGGCCCCACATTGGGGACCTGGGGCGGGTGGGAGACTGGGTGGGGCTTCTCCCTTAAAATCCCCCTTTACCTCAGGTATATGAAGGAAACAACATGGAACTAATAGTCTTACCCATTTTCCTGTAGCCCTTGAACCTTTTTACCCTAATTAACTATGTAAAGATTGTCAAAAATATAATAAAAAATGGAAAAAATTCACCACAGGTTTAATACTACCACAGTGTAACATTTATTTTTAAGCTCAAGAAACTATTCAGTGGTTCTCAATGCTTAGAGTCCAGTAAATACAACACAACAAAACACAATGGACTTACGAAAAGGCCACCCATCAGAGAAACTAAATAAAGAAAACTATTTAAAATTAAGAATAATATTCTATCCTGTATCTTTCCATGGCGATTAATTATTTCAGAGATTTAAGGTATGGAGTATGTTCTTACTTTAATGTAATATAATGAGGCAAAGACAGAACCTTAAACATTTTGTTCATCTGCACTGGCCATGAATTCAGAACAAATGGCACATCATCTCAATATATTATTATATAAGGACATTTGCAAACATAAAGTACCATAATTTTTTTTTTTTGCTGTAGCATGGGATCTTAAATCACTGATTACCAACCATTCACTTGAAGAGATCAACAAAAGATAACCCCCAGCTACAAGAAATTCCAAAGGAAGGAAAGCTAAAAAGATATACAGAAAGAAAAAGCAAAGCTAGGAGAGAGGACCTAATATGTCATTCTACTCCATAAATGACAGTTTAATATGGCCTTTTAGGGAACTTTTCCAAGAAAAAGTGTAACCCTCAAGTCATTTGCTTCTCAGTGCATTATCAATTCCAAGCTTAAAAAAGCACTAAACATTGTCTGATGGGGGGCAGGGGAATCCTATCTTAGTGAAACGAAATAGTTAATGTAGACTCTAAAAACATCCTGATAAACTGAAAAATCTTTTTGAAATTAGAATAGGAAAAGCAGGATCTTAATTCTGCCTTTGTCTCCAAATGATCCTGGATACAGTATCTCTCTGGAGAGTAGATTTGCATTTGTAAAATATCCAGGGCAACAGTCAATCTTGCATGCACACAACTGATATGCTCAGAGATCCTATACAATGCCAAGCGACAGTTCTATATCTATTTAATTATTAGGTACTATTTAATTACAAATATATGGGTCTAATGCCTGAGTATATTATAAGAAGAGATATTTTCTATTAAGAAAACTAGAAATACTCCCAACTTAAGACAAGAAATTCCAAGTTTCATAAGCTGCCAGGGAGTCAAGAAAATCCACACCAAGTTAGGTACTGTAGTACTTCCTGGAACTGAACCATGCATAATCAAACATTCTGTTGCACTGCAGTGAGAGGCAGAATGTTGCATTCTTTGGGACACAGTTCCCACTATGGAACTTCACCAGTGTTTTAATACTGAAAAAATTGTATGACCACACTAGGGTGCAGTTTTTTAATTTGCAAAACTGGGTTAATATTATTTAACCTACCTGCACAGCAAATAAAGCACTTCATACAAAAACTAGCAGCTAAACGTGGGAACAGCTGCTCCTGATTCAGCAATCAATGCTAGGTTTCTGTTCATTACACCCTAGAGTGGCTCTTCTCTAAAATATCTTTGGTTTAAAATTAGTAATCCTATAGATTTATTAACTCATATTCCAAGATGAATTGTTCATTTAGATTTACAGAAAACAATACATTTTTATGTCTTTACAAGTAAACAGTAAGAAAATCTTATAATTACATATTCAGTAGTTCTGCTGGTAAAATATATATCCCTTATTCCAGTGAGAAACAAAATTCTCTCTCTTATAAAAAAAAGTTATTATATATGTTAACAACAAATCCTTTATTTAATCAAGTTGCCTGACTTTCACTTAATAATGTTATTAAGGTTTAATATATAATAAACACTGGAGAAATAATGCACAGTAAAGAACAGATCTACATTTGATGACTCCTGAATCTTGTGAAGGAGAAAGATAAATAAAGTAGTAAATTAACGACCATGTGAAGACACAGCAAGAAGGTAGCAATCTCCAACATAAGGAGAGAGGCTTCACTAAAAACCAGACACCTTGGTATCAAGAACTTGGACTTCCACTTTTAAGAATTGTGCAGGAATCATTTTCCATTGGTTAAGCCACCCCAGCCCATTGCTGCTTTGCAAATAAAGGCATTGCCTGTCATCTTATATGGGCACTACTTCGAGTCACAGCTGCTCCACTTCTGATCAGGCTCCCTGTTAATGTACCTGGGAAACCAGTTCGAAGATGGTTCAAGTATTAGCATCCTTGCACCAATGTGGGAGACCCAGATTGAGCTTCTGCTTCTGCTTTCGGCCTGACACAGTCCTGGGCATTGTAGATACTTGGGTAATGAACCATTGATGAAACTGCACTGATTCTCCCTCTGTATCTCCTTCCATCACTGTTCCCACCCCACTGACTCTGAAATAGATATATATTTTTAAAGAGAGTCATCAGCCTAGGGACTAGCACAACAGTGTAGCAGTTAAAGTCCTCCCCTTGAATGCACTGGGATCCCATATGGTCACCAGTTCTAATCCCAGTGCCCCGCTTCCCATCCAGCTACCCATCCAGCTCCCTGCTTATGGCCTGGGGAGGCAGTTGAGGATGGCCCAAAGCCTTGGGTTCCTGTGCCTGCGTGGGGGACCCTGAAGAAGTTCCTGGCTCCTGGCTTCGGACTGGCTCAGCTCCAGCTGTTGCAGTCACTTGGGGAGTGAACCATTGAATGGAAGATCTTCTTTGTCTCTCCTCCTCTCTGTATATCTGCCTCTCCAATAAAAATAAATAAATCTTACAAAAAAAGATAGTCACCAGCCTTTTGGTTATAGCAGCTCAATTTGACCAAATGACTAACAAAAATAATTTTGTACCTCTGGACTTCACATTTCTCACTGCAGACTGCAAAGGCTATGGCTACTTCACTTTCTAAGCTAAGATTAGAAGCTTAGATGGGTACAACCCACATCATTCCAGTTTAAAAAGATTAGACTCTATATAAAAATTTTTGAGTATTTTCAATATGACCATTTCCTTAGGTCCTTTGTAGATTTTCTCCTGGAGTTTGTATTTCTAAATTTTAATGCCACAGACAGAAGCATTTTTTTCTATACAAATCATATATTGTAATAGACAGCATTCTTTCTCACTGTGAAGAAGCTAATTAATTCTACTTCCTTTCCTTCAACTTCCATGGGGGAGGAAAGAATGTGACCACCTCTAGGACATGAATCTTTTACACATTATACTCTACATAAATATAATATATGTTATATATCTATAATTTTTTCAAAGTGAACCTAGAAGTTTTATTTTTACTGCATGTTTTACATCTCAATGCAAAACTATCATCCTACTTTATTATAATTTTTGTGTGCTTCTCTTAATAGCTAATCTGAGTAGAAAAACACAGCATAGATAAAGGAGATATTAACTCGAGGTAGGAAAAAAAAGCATGTAATCATTACACCAAAAGAAAATTTTTGGTGTTTATAATCTACTAAATTGGCTATGAATTATTTCCCTTAAAAAGTTATGGATGCAAGATATCCAGACGAGCATAAAAGCTCACAAACTTCTCAAACTTGCCTAGTGATGCTATTGATTTCAGCATCAACCCAATATTCCAGGCAATGTAGGTTTTTAATTCATCCAAAAATACATCATAAGTACTCCAATTTGCATACTGTGATTCAAAAAACTAATGCCATTTGTTTAATATTGCAGCTTTCAAAGTGCTCTAACAAAATACTTTCATTATGGAAAGAATCCTATGGAAACAGACACAGGCTAATGCATTTTCTCATTTAAGAAACAACAACAACAACAACAACAAAAAAAAACCCACTGAGGTTCAGAGATGATAAGCAACACAGATGTTAACATTTGACCAGGAAATGGCAAAGAGGAATCCACAATGCACATACTGAGATTGCAATGTCCTTCACTCTTGTAAGATTTTGGCCTTTTCTCGTCACACATGCTAACCTTTTGGATACTTCATCTATGTAACCCTTTGTATACTTCTGTTTTAGTTCATCACTACTGCCCAATTACCAAAGATCCATCCCTTCTCTGGATTCCTGTTAATCCCAATGGTCATTAACTTTTGTATTCGTAAACAGTGTACCTTGTTGTGTTACATAACCCCCAAAATATGTATTTCCTGCAACTCAATCGTACTGCAAGCTTCCATGGGTTACTTTTATAAATTTTTTAAAACTAATTTCATGTTGAATTAAAGAGATATGGTATCTATTGCTATATTCTCAGAATGACTTTAACACATGGGGCTGGGTCAGGCCAAAGTCAGTATCTTGGAACTCAGTCAGTCTCCCATGAGTGGAAGTGCCCCAAGTATTTCAGCCTTCATCTCATTCATTGCTACCCAGCATATGCATATGCTTTACAGGAAGCTGGACTCAGAAGCGGAGCCAGAATCAAACCCAAGTGCTGTGATAAGCACTACACTTGTGTTAAGAGGAGTCTCTGAGCCAAAAATCCATACCTTCTTTATATTTCTGTATTGTTGATACAACCCTGGGTATACAGATAATCTGTTTTGGTATGTCTTCATATGCCTGTGTCTGCCTAGGGTCCTTTCACCTGCCCCTAAATTGTGCAATCTCTGCCATGGCAGGAAGAATCGACTGTGCTCTAAATCAAGATCCTCTGCCTTCTGTCAAGGTGTTTCATGTAAACCACATAGGATATGAGGTCTCTCTCATTAGAATAAACACAGGGAAAGGAGGAGGAAAATGTTTGGAGCTGATACATCACAAAGGCACCCATAGTGAAATCACTTTGTATCCCTGAATTCTCAAACTGCCACAGTTGTTCTTTTAAAGGCAAAGTTCTTCAGCTTTTCCTGTTAACTGCTTAGTTGCCTCATACCCTTCCAATAAATGTCCTTTTTTGTGTGTGTCTGTGAATCACACACAGTCACTTTTTGTTGCATGCAGACAAGTCCCTTAGCTATACACCCACAAAGCTTAGTTCAGAGGGAGTACTCAGTATATTGAAATATTTTGTTCTTCTGTACATTATACATGCTAGCACACACTGCAAACAAAATATCAAATGTCCCTTAAGTATAGCCTGCTATGAGTCAAAACTGAAACAACTAACAAGCCAGCACATATCAAGATACTATTGGGAGCTCATCTTCACTCAGATGATTTTTATTGCACTTAGAATACTGGTTTGGTTACTCACCAAGTGATAATTCATGGCTATAAGTTAACAAAATATTTTGTGGTGAGAGTAGTACTTATAGTAATGACACTTTTAGTGTTATTTGACAGTTTGGTTAGCCCATTTGTTTTTGTCTTTTTCCCAAATATCACTGCTGAGCATTATCTGACCAACTGAATTTTTAATATTATCTTTCCTATAAGATACATCTGATAAGCTCAACTGCTAATATCATGATTCTTTTTAAATACGTGATTATTTTAACATACTCTATAGTTTTTTTGTGAAAAGCAGTGGATAAAAGTTTTAAATTCGCTGCAAAAGGTAATTATCATTAGAGAAATTTACATGAGCAAATGGTGTCATTTTTAAAGAACAATCAGTGTTCTACAAGAATTTCATTTTTAAGAAAAAAAATCACTAAGAAAATCAACCGCGCAATCTTTTATTATATAACTGAAATTTAAGAGCAATTCTAGCTAATCACAGATCAATAGTTAATTCCATTTTCAAAAGATTACAGACCAAAGCTATTTCTATGTACTTCAGGAAATGTCTGTCATTTTAGACATTTGCATCTACTCAGAGTCCTTTGTATTCCAGGAACATCATTTTAATCTTAGACATTATGGGACTATCATTCATGTATAAGATATGTGTATCTTTCTTTATGACACGTATTTTCCTAGAAATATATTCCAGAATATTAAAAACTCCTACTGAAATCTGGCATGGTGTGTGTGTGTTGGGGGAGGGGGTATAAATTTTAAAACCTTTCCTTTCTCTTTTAAAATCCCTATGACTACATGATAGTAGTGCCCACAAGACTATTTTTTTATTTGAAGTGGGCCAAAACCTTTGTGCACAATCCTTTGAGCATACCTCTACTGATAGATGTCAGATCAGTGTGTGTGCAAGAACTTTTATTTGACAGGAGGATGACAGGAAGAAGCCTCCCTCCAAACTGTAAGATTTAACTGTAAAATCCTTCTGTGACATTAGTGCAAGCTATTGTTCCTATATATAAATAACCTACTCATACTATTTGAATAGTATGAAACTAAGGCACTTGAAAGTGTATGTTTGTTCAGATTAGTATAGTTTAAACACCCTTTCATATGACTTCAATGTGGTATATGTAAACATTTTAATGATACTTTTAATTTACAATTTTTCTAAAATTATCAGCCAAGAACACTTTCAAATTTACTCACCATGCAGACAGCAAATACTCTATCTAATCAAATAGCATCATAGGAAAAGCCAACTTGGTCACAATCAGGTATAGCGTATGTACTACATGAAAACAGACCTAAATGACTAGCTATGCCTTGTAAATCTTGTTATGATTTACTCAAATGTATTACATGCATTATTCTATTTTTCTTATAAATGATTTTGTCTGTCGCACAATGTCAAGACAATATATTAAAAATATTTTCTCAACAAAATCATGTATTTTCATATAATATTCCTTATAATTCCTTCTTGTCTTGCCTTCAACCATCTAACTCTCCTATTAGCTAAAAATATTATTCTTCATCTGAGTAAGAACTACTAGGATCACATCATCTTTGATACAGTTTAAAATACTTGTCCACACACAAGACAATTACAAAAAGCTCATGGGAAATGGCTAATATGAAAAAATATGCATAACTTATCTTAATTTCACTTCTGAAAACCTTTCAAATAATGCATAATTACTTAATGAATGAATATAAAGGAAATTTATATACATTCCTAGACTTGTGATTTTTGCTATATATTATCCTTCAAGAAATAATCAAAGTTATACAGTATTTTCAGATATGGTAGGGAAAAAGCAGTGAAAGAATGGTGAGATGTCAAAGACTACTTGTTTTCATCTCTAGCTTTCTTAAAAGCCTTCACCTTGGAATCTGTTCAGTTTTCTCTCTATGACAGATCTTTTTTCTTAGGTAAGGTAACTTGCTCCAGCTGCAAATGGATACACACAATAACTTTTTAAGTTTTCTTTATCTTCCTATAAAGTTGTTCTCAAAAATAATGCAATAAATGATCCAGTCAAAAAAATATCATAATGACTTGCCTTTTTTTCTTTTAAGGTAATGCACACAGTAAACCATGTAAGATTAATGCTACAAAACTATGCAACAATGAAGTACAAAGGACCCTCAAAACTTCATAGAAAATGCATATTATGAAAAAAAAATCCTTCAATTTCAATATTATTAGGCCCCAAAATAAACTTGTCATTTAATTTTTTTCATGTTCTTTTTGGTATTATAATAGAATAAGAAAAGCACATTTGATATAAAACTTTTGGCTATTTATCTCAATGAATTTAATTCCCCAAATACATACTGAAGAGGCAAAATAAAATAAAGAGATTGAGAAAATATGCTTTTAGATGCAATTTGTGAACTATAAAATTAAAAGCAAAAAATTTCATAGTGTATGTAATATTACTATTGAGAGTAACCCTTCTCTTTGACAAGATACTGGAACATATAATCTTACCTTACAAAGAAAGTTGATTTTAAATCCCAGTGACTGGGCATTTCTTGAGCCTGAGTTCATGTAGTTTCCAACCAAAAGAACTAACTCTAAAAGTCTGTTAAAGCTTTCACTTTTCTTCAGTTCTTCACAGGCAAGAGTGACTGCTATGATGCTTGGTTTGATGTTGTTTACGTGTTCTTCAAACATGAGCTTGAAAAGAATGCTATTGAGACGAGGCCGCAACATTTTCACTGAGCTCATCTGTAAGATAAGGAGTGCTCTATGAGAATATACATTTAAAACCTCTTATTTTATCTCTTTACTGGAGATAATTTCATAGACACACTGTAAAATTTCTGCATCAAGTGAATTCTCTGAGTTTTAAAAACAGACTTTAACTTGTTTTAAACATTCTAAAGTAATGTTTTACTGACGTTTTAAAAATCAGCTTACTGTTTGGTTTTTAAAATAAATATAGGCATCTTTACAATCTTATTGTTAATAAAACATTATTAAGCCTGAGCAGTTGGTATTTTGTTAATTGCTATCAGTAGCATTCAACTGACACAATCTATACATCAGGTGAATTAAGAAAATCTATAAATATGAAACTGAGTTTCTAGCTTGGCCACAGATACGAGGTGTTCATGATGACTGAAAATATAACTGAAATGTTTTCTAAAATTACCTACCATTATGCAGTTTATAATCAGAGAACTAGCTGATGGAACATTTTTAAATATTTTTAAATCTCTGCATCTAGGACAGTATCATGCATGTATTGAACAATCAAATACTTGCTGATTTGATTTTAAAAGCACTCCTTTAACTGACTAGCCATTTTCTAGATCTTTGTCTAAGAAGGAGATTGTCTACTGAACAAAATTAAGAGTTGATTATAATATTTTACTATTCCCAAAATAATGTCTTCAAGGTGTAATGTCAAATCAGGAATTATAGGGATTATTCTTAATTGAACTGCAATTACTGGGTGTTAATCCACCATCAGTCATCCTGATTTCAGCAAGAAGTTTCATATTACAAGGCCAAGGTTTCCCTTTTTTGCTGGTGAAATTTTCTTCATTCCTTCATCCCCTACAAAATGATTTGACACAAGGCAGGTGATAAATGAGATAGGTGATTAAAAATAATAGTAAAATGAACAAAATGTATGCATTCATTCACACCAAGTAGGAACCACCCTGTCAGAAAAAGATTGCGCTGAGAAGAATATGCATACTACAGAGAGGTATAAAAGCCATCTGATGTTGGGGAGAAGCAGTTAGGCAATATCATTTGTAACCTGATGGGAAACTTGAAAATACTCCTAGCAGAAAACTTATCTCAAATTCACAGCTCCATATAACTAGTTTTAAGGGTTGACTTTGAGAGAGATTTTCTCCTGGTCCCAGGAGAAGGAGAGAATCAATTCTCTGCATTTTTCAGATTCATAATATAAGTTGCTATGACAGAAACTGACTTCTGAATTATACAGACCTGAACTTGAATTATTCTACAGTCACTTTACAATTATGTGACTTACTGCAGATTAAATATACTAAGTCTATTTTATCATCAGGAAAATGCATTCATTCAATTATATATGCAAGTTGCAGCAGGACTTAAACGAGAACATGCAGCCATCTTATCTCAGTAGCTGATGCAATGTAAGCCCCTTCAAACAATAGCAATTGTTATTACCTTCTTTATTCATCTTCAGAAATTCTCAGAAATAAGGACTAACCAGACAGAAAGTTTCTCTTAATGATGACTAAGGAATGTATGTTTCCAGAGTTCAGTGAAGAACAAAGCTAGAGCTAAATTTCCATTAAATATAGCATAAATATTCAATGCTCCCTTCTGCCAATGCAGAATGTACATTGACTATTAGAAGTGTCATCAGTGCAAACTTGTTATTACAAAATCAAGGGACTATGAAGGAAGTGAGTTTATGTAGGCCCATCTTGTGCAAAATATACTGACATAATTTTCACAATCATGAGTGAATTTTTATGATCAATCTAGGGCACACTGAGAGACAAGAGTTGAAGCTATCAGATGATTTGGGCTTATAAAGGAATGTACTGAACAGCAAAACTTAAAAATAACAGGAAGCACGGCGCAACATTGCCAGCCACAAATACAATTATTAAACAGTTTATGTCGCTGAAAAGGAGCTGAGTACACATGAGCAATATAAGCAAATAAAACAAAAATTCTGTCGAAATCTGTTTGTTTTTAGTTGTGATCCCGCACAGCATTTAAGTAGACTGGCATCTTTTGTTTCATAATTCATTTCTTGAAATAGTATGGGATGCTGACCAGAGTGTTGCATTATGTAGGGGATTTATTTGTGGTACGAAGTACTTGTCTATCAAATTATATCAAGTAGCTCTCAATTCTTTAGCTGATCTGTACTCTATGAAAAATAAAGTACATTGATAGCTTTTGTGAAAGTAACTGTAAGTAGGCTATTTCCCCAGAGAATTGGGTACAGTTCTGTTTGTGTAATTTGAAATTTATATCCTTCACTACTTCTGTAGATGGTGAATACTGATCTAGTACCAAACTACAGTAAGAATACATAGAGACAAAAAGGCAAAAAAAAAAAAAAAAAAAAAAGGCAGCACATATACAGGAAGAAGAAACAAGCACATGGCACCCTCGCAGTCACATGGCCTCCAGGGTTAATTCTATCATCTTTCTGTTACACTATAAGAAACACAACTTTAAAGGCCACTGTATGTGAGCATAATTCAACCTCTAATCTCTAAATCCTAATTGAACAAATAATTAGATTTTGCTTTGTTCTTGTTTATACAAATCCTCAAGATGGATAATTTATTTGAGACATTATTTAATGTAAGAATTTAAAGGTACAAACATCCCTGCTAATGCTGTTTTTGCTGCTATCCCAATGCTCTGATATTTTGTGTTTTCATTTTCACTCAAGAAATTGTATGCTTTCTAGTTTCTTCAATCAACGATTGATCATTCACTAGATTTTCAATTTGTATGTTGTCTAATTCTTATTTGTAAGTGTTCCTCTAATCTTCTTGTTGTTTCATTCCTTTGGGGTCTTGGAGGATACATGATATGATTTCAATCTTTTTGAATACACTGAGACTTGATTTGTGGCCTAATATATTGCCTATCCTAGAAAATATTCCATGTACTAATAAGAAGAATGTGTATCCTGGAGCTGTTGGATGAGATGTTCTATAAATGTCTGTTAGATGTATTTGCTCAATTCTATGGTCCACCTCCAATATATCTTTGTTGATTTTCTTACTGAATGATTGAGCCACTGATGAAACTGGGGTGTTGAGAACCCCACAATTATTATAATGGAATCTCTCTCTCTCATTTCAGGTCTAATATGCTTTACTGTATATATTTGCATGGTTTTGTGATAGTATTTGCAAGTTTTTTATGCGACAAAGTATTTATAAAATGTCAAAAGAAAAACCCCACTAATCTAGCTAAAAACATGGACAAAGGACCTATGCAGACAGGTCTCCAAGAAGATTACAAATGACTAACAAATATATGAGAAAACAACACTCAGCATCACTATCCATCAGGGAAATACCAATCCAAATCACAATTAGATCTTGTCTTACCCCATCAGAACAGTTATTACTAAAAAACAAAATAATACAAAGAGCAAGAAATGTTGGTAAAGATACAGAGAGATCAGAACTTTTATACGCTGTTGGTGCAAAGGCAAATTAGTGTAGCAGCCATGGAAAATAATATGGAAATTTCATTGAAAACTAGCAATAGACTTGCCCTATGGTTCAGTAATACCACTACTGGGTACATGTGCAACATGATCGCATGACCACATCAAATGAAAGTGCTAACTGCACCACCAGGTTTATAGCAGCACTGCTCTAGCACTGCTCTCAATAGCAAAAAATACAGAATTCAACAAAGGTATCTGTAAGCAGATGAATGGATAATAAAAATTAAAGGTCTAGCATGATGGATGGACCTTGTGGGAGGCCCAAAAGATGCTCCTGGTTCCTGGTTTTCCCTAAGTTAAACCCCAGCCATTGCAGTTATCTGGGGAGTGAGCCATCAGAAAGAAGATATCTCTCTCGCTCTGTATCTCAGTCTCTCTGTAAGTATATCTTTGCAATTAAAATGAATAAATCTGTATTTTTTAAAAAAGTGGTGTATGTAGATATTTATATGCATACACACATATATGCAAATATATATACTGAGAAATAAATGCAATAGTATTCAGCTATATAAAAATGAAATTCTATCATTTATCTGAAAATTGTAACTGGAAGACATGTTGATTGAAGTAAGCAGAATACAGAAAGAAAAACACCACATGCTCTTTCATATATGTGAGATTTAAAGTTGAAAAAAAGAGAAACAATAAAACAAATATAGAAAAATCTGTGTGTAACAGCTTTGTTAAAAATAGTTTTGTGAAACTTTATTTTAAATCTTTGTTAAACAGTTCAGAAAGATACACTATTATAGTTTTTATTGACATGACTATTTTAAAATTTGAAACTGATACACTATCCATTAAATATATATTAAAAATTGAGTTTGTAACTGTAATACAGGGGATGATAATGAAGCTACATGAAAGAAGGAGGTATTGAAGTTAGACAGCAAGCAGAACTTCACACAAATTGATTCAAAAGCTGCCTGCAGATATAGATATGGGAAGATGTTGATTAAAAGGTGCAAAATTTCAGTTACAAGGAGAGATAGCTCCTGATGACCTAATGCACAGCTTGGTGAGGGCACTCAACAATAGTGCAATGTATATTTCAAACTGATAAGAACAGATACTACACTGGATCTTAGCCAAAAGTCCCAGAAGTCATCACATAAGGAGTAGATTCTAAGGGTCTCATCACAAGAAATACATGTGTTAATTTACAGATATATTAGCCTCAGTTGATGATCCTACAATATATACATATGTCCAAATGATACTGTGCCTTACAAACATATACATTTATTTCTCAGTTATAAATAAAATGAAATGTTAAACCAACAATAATATAGAAAATAAGGGTATCATGATTCTCCCTTAATTACATAATTTCTATATATATGGAAATATATATTTATATATATGTACTTATAAATTAGACAAATACCTCCTCAAAAGCAAGACTGCTGCTAATCCTCAATGTACTTTCTGCAGCAAATTCAAGAACTGTTTTCGAAGAAGTAATCAATTGAAGTTTATATGCTATTTGTAGCAAACAGCAATGTTAGCACATTAGACATGAAAGGTTAACAGCAACTGTTAATTTGTGATGTGGAGGCTTTGAAAAAATGAACTGTTAAAAACTGCAGAGCAGAGTAATTATGCTGATAGGAAGTACTTCTCCAAAGATCATAACATGTGCAAATTATGCCTCAATAAGCAACTACTTGTCTTTAGCTGAGAATCGACCATAACTTCTGTCCTTAAAGACAGTGTCAATTCAAAGCAATCATTCTAAAAAGTTCAGCAATACACTTAAAAAGTCACTCTCAAAACAACTTTGTGGCCACAAATAGCCGTCAAACTTCTACTGTGATGTTATGCTATTTTATTACAAATGAGTGACAAATTAACGATTTGTGTGATTTAATGAAAAGCAATCAACAGCAGAATTGCTTGATATACATAAGCCTAAAGTGAATATCTGGTTTTCAGTTGATTTTATTTTACCTTGTTCTGTTTCAACAGATGAAGGAAATAAGCAATCACGTCACCCAAAAAAGGATTATTAGAAGTTAATGAAATGAACAAGAAAATAAATACATGGATTTGGGAATTAAGTTTCTTTTCCCCTATCTGAAGATTAGAAAGCCAGTTTATTCCCAACTAAAATAAATACACATCTGAAAAGCTATCATTCATATTTATAAAGAGAATGAAATTAGAAACAATTAGGGCATTACATATCAAAACACTGAACACTTTGAATGCAAGCAGATAAAGTACATCTTGCCCCATGAATATACAAACTTATAAAGTGATTTAATATTAATAGAAAAGATCTAAATTTTTCTATTGAAGCTAATTGCCGTTGATAATATAAGGAAGAAAATATCATTTTAGAATTTCCTTTTCACCTGGTTAAGCTATCATAAATAGACCTAATAAACTCTTCCAAAGCTGTTAAGAACTTAAAGCACAACAATTTTATAATTCTATTTCCAACTACAGACATAAATCCAAACTTCTTGTGTAAATAAAAAAAATTAAGTGTGCTGTCAGCAATATCACATTAATGTGTGCATTTCATTACAAATATGTTTATGCATGAGGTAATCTCAACATCTTTTTGTTGTATTATAGCTTTAAAATGTTTTTAATTGAAAAATATGGGTAATTTTGAAGTCAGAAAAACAAAGTACCGATTACTAAGAGAACTAATTATTGTCTTCTTTTTCTCAGAAGATGTGTTAGTTTAATAGATACACACAGTATGGGTCTCTATGCTCAGTGCGACACAAGTGGGAATTTCCGTAACTCTGAGGTTGGATAACAGCTGAGCTGAAAACATACTCCAAAGAGTCTAAAAGCTCCTGCTGGGGAGCTTTCAAAGATCTGTGCTTCTTTTCTAGTACAGGTATAGCACATAATTACAACAGTGCACTGAATTCAATTCTATGGGAGGTAGGTTGGAAGACAAGTCAGTGGGAAGCTAGGCAACCAATATACCCCTCTGAAGAAGAGGATTATTGATCATAGAAGGTGCAGGAACTAGTATATCCTTTTCCAGGAGGTCTGCCTCTAAAAATAAAGGTCTCTTCTTTTTTCTTCCTTCTTTTTGCTTTTCTCACTTTTCTCTCCCCACCACACACCCCAGCCTGCTTATGTGTGAATATACGTTAACCCAATGATATGGTTGCTAGAAAACCCAAAAGGCTACACAAATCTTAGTAACACAGCCACCATCTCACACAAGCTTCTTTCTTTCAGAATTTCTCTCAGGATTGCCAATTCTACTATTTTCCATCGTTATTACTACTACTACTACTACTACTACTACTACTACTACTACTACTGTAATGAATCTTGTACTAGTTATCTCACACCATGTCTATGCTTAGCAGCACGTCTATCCTGACAAAGTTTTGGTTTTACTATGTATATAATAACAGAATCTCTGTAGGATACTGGCTAGGGTTAGGGGAATATAACTTAAAATCATTTATTGATTATGTAAGGAAGGAAAGAATTTTTCTTCTTTTTTAAAGGTTTATTTATTTATATTTATTGGAAAGTCAGATATACAGAGAGAAGGAGAGACAAAGATCTTCCATCCGCTGGTTCGCTCCCCAAGTGGCCACAATTACCTAAGTTGAGCTCATCTGAAGCCAGGAGCTTCTTCCAGGTTTCCCACGTGGGTACAGGGTCCTAAGGCTTTGGGCCATCTTCAACTACTTTCCCAGGCCACAAGCAGGGAGTTTGATGGGAAGTAGAGTCTAAAAGCTCCTGTTGGGGGGGTTAACTGCCAGAACTTTGAAAGATCTTTGCTTCTTTTCCAGTAAAGACACAACACTTAATTACAATAGTGTACCAAATTCAGATCTTTGGGAGGCA
Organism: Ochotona princeps; assembly: GCF_030435755.1. Taxonomy (NCBI): domain Eukaryota; kingdom Metazoa; phylum Chordata; class Mammalia; order Lagomorpha; family Ochotonidae; genus Ochotona; species Ochotona princeps. Next base: position 62,436,783 of record NC_080865.1, on the reverse strand, counting down.
GGCTGGAGGACAAATCAGTGGGAAGCTGGCAATCAATACAAACAGGAAACTGAGTGGGAAGTGGAGCTGCTGGGATAAAAAACAGCACCCATATGGGATCCCTGAGGATCCAAGGCAAGGATTCAGCCACTAGGCTATCACAACAGGCCCATAAGGAAAGGTTTTAAAAAAGAGCTGAGGTGCCACCATTGTGGCAGAGTAGGTTTAGCCACCCCACAAAATGTCGGCATCCCATGCTGGAATGTCACTTTGAGTTGGATGCACTGCTTCCAATCCAGTGCCTTGCCAATGTGACTCTGAAAACACTGGAAGATGGCAAATATGTTTGGGTCCCTGTCACCCATGTGGGAGACCAAGCTGAAGTTCCAGGATCCTGACTTCGGCCTGGCTAAGCCCCAGGTGCTACAGCCATTTGGAGATTAAACAGCAATTGGGAAATTTCTCCTTCCTTCCTCTCTACGCTGCCACTCTTCCTTTCAATTAAATATGTAAATATATTTTAACAGAGCCTAATTTTTAAATGTCATAAATATCCAAATGAATCTAGGAAAAGACAGAACTGACAAGAGTCCACTTGACTTTGTCTTCATGGTAATTAATTTAAAAATATTCATTAAGTACAATTTCCAATCCAGAAGAATTAATAACATTTTATAAATAGCCTCAAAAATAGATGTTTCGTTAAATACCATAATAATTCGGAAAGGAAAAAAAAGGTGTTCAGAGTTTAGTAGGAAGTCTTAGTTTTCCATGACAGGTAAATGATGGTTTCACTAGGTAGGCAAAAGTGAAGCTAATATTTGAAGAATGAGCAGAAGAATAGGCAGTCAATAGAGATAAGAGGGAGCAGTATGTGCACGGTCCTTAGGCAGCAAAGCACAATGTAGCTGAAGCATATTGAGCAAAATCAAGCCACAGAAGATTAGGGTACATGCAAGAGCACCAGACCAGACAGTGCCTTGTAAATCATAAGAAGTTGATAAATACAGCTTTCATGTTACAGAAAAGCATTGAGGATGATCATGAAAACAAAAGTGGTCTGATATAGATAGGCACAAATGAGTAAGCCAGTTATATATTTTAGATGCAACCAGAAAGTAATCATTGACTGATCAAGAGGTAATTAATGACCTTTCAGAAAATTTCCTATACATTGTTTAAGCATGCGATTGGTTGAGCTTGAATGAGAGGTAAAACAATACAGAATAAAAGGAGATTAATTCTTACAAAAATTGAAATTAGAAAATGGAGGGCCTGGCGCAGCAGCCTAACGGCTTTGAATGTGCTGGGATCCCATATGGGCACCAGTTCTAATCCCAGCAGCCTCAATTCCTATCTAGCTCCATGCTTGTGGCCTGGGAAAGTAGTGGAGAACGGCCTGAAGCCCTGAGATCCTGCACCCACATGGGAGATCTGAAAGAGACTTCTGGCTCCTGGCGTTGGATCAGCTCAGCTCCAGCCACTGAGGTCACTTGGGGAGTGAATCAACGGACAGAAGATATTCTTCTCTGTCTCTCCTCCCCTATATGTATCTGACTTTCAAATAAAAAAATAAATAAATCTTAAAAAAAAAGAAAATGGAGATAGAGTTGTAGCTAGCAGGGACCTCAGAAACAATGAGGGATATTTATACATTTATCCACCCAAGTACCTATTTATTTATTTAGGAAGAAAATTAGTTATGCTTTTGTTTTTGTATATTCTTTTCCTGAAGTGATGGGGGAAAATGGAGACTGACAACCTGAAATGGCAATAATAATATTAACATAAGTAAAGTGGGCAAGCAATGCTACTGACCTCAATAAGAAGGGGATATCATTGCCCAACATAGAGGTGAAAATGTATTATTCAGTGGAACAACTCTCTGTCTCTGCATACTGAATAAAAGCACTGCCTATGAATTTCAACTGTCTGGGTCTGAATTCTGAATCTACTAACTTTATAATCTAGGTCAATTTACCAAGTCTTCAGTGGATGTAGTTTCCTAATCTACTATGAAAAAAAAAAAAAAAAAAACTCTGTGTGTCCATGGAGCTAATAGTGCTTGGCACATAGGGTTCGGGAACAAACAGGTTAAGTCTGTGCTCTGAACAGACTCTTCATAGTAACCCTTCAAAATATTTGCTTTATCAGTAACAATGATAATAGTCATAGTAACAATCATTGGTTATCTAGTTTGATTTTGACAGAGAATGGATTAATGAAAGACATGGCTAGAGACAGTTTTATAGGTAAAAGAGGTATTGTAAATGTTGACATCAGGGTTTCTCCTTTTCTATCACAAGAAAGAAGTTAGGTAGCTGTGGTAAGTAAAAAGAATAGGAAGGTGACAGAGTTTGAGGGGGATGGGTAATTAAGGAAAAATTGCTGTGAAAAAAGTGAATGATCACTGAATGGGTACAAGTGAAGTAATTGCTGAAATGACACTGAAGGGTCAAATGAGGTGAAATCTAAAACGTCAAAAAATAGTGATTCAATAAGTTCACCAAACGAAGCAGGAAGATGAAAGAATAAGAGAACAATAAGACTGTCAAGAAACTTTATTTATTTTATAAATTCAGGAAAACGGTAGAAATTTTGATACAGAAATCATAAGATATAAACTCAAGTATTTATAAAGTAAGCAATGATCATGTTAATGGGAGATGAGAATAGAGGCCAAAAGATTATCCCATTTGGAGACTCTCAATAGTACAGAAGATTATATACATTTCCAAAAACTGCCATCATTATGAGTGTTGACAAATGACAAATGGGCCAAACTGGAAACCATAATGCTAAGGGAAATGAGCCAATCCCAAAAGGTTAAATACCACATGTTTGCCTTAATTTAAGATGATATGATGTTATGTATAACATGTTATGTTTTGAATGTTATATGTTGTGTATAAACTAAATTGAAGTATAGGTGAGGTGGTCACAGAAGGTGGCTGGGAACTCGCATTTACTTTTAACATATTGGTTACTCATTACTATGTCAATTAATTCCATAATGATGTAAATTTTTGCTGATGGTATGTTGGAGCTTTCAATTGACTGGGATAATACTCTGCTAGCTCTGTCTTCAGACCAGAGAGGGTATTCCTAAGAAGCCGTTGAACTTGACTGGACAATAAGATGCTGGACTCTATGTTTGGTATATGCTTGCAATGGGGGAATCTCAACTGAACTTGAACTGTGGTTATGCAACAAGGTGGAGGAATCCACCATGGTGGGAGGGTTTGGGGAGGGGTGGGAGAACCCAAGTATCTATGTAACTGTGTCACATAATACAATGTAATTAATGAAGTTAAATAATAAAAAAAAAAAGAGCCAAAAAGGACTTGGAAATATTCACACAAAGTAAACTCAATTCCAGCACATATATGAAGAAATGTGCATCTGGTAAATTTTGACGTTTTTAAAAAAATTATTTATTTTTATTGGAAAGTCAGATATACAGAGAGGAGGAGAGACAGAGAGGAAGATAGTCCATCCAATCATTCACTCCCCAAGAGACTGCAATGGCTGGAGCTAAGCTGATCCAAAGCAAGGAGCCAGGAGCTTCTTCCAGGGCTCCCATGCACATGCAGGGTCCCAGACTTTGGGCCGTCCTCCTCCACTACTTTCCCAGGCCACAAGCAGGGAGCTGGATGGGAAGTGGGGCCACCACGATTAGAATTGGTGCCTACATAGGAACCCAGCATCTGCAAAGTGAGGACTTTATCCAGTAGAATACAGCTCTGGGGCCCAAATTTTTACTTTTTAAATATTAATTTGCATATTTGAAAGGCAAGGTTACAGAGTTAGGGACACAGACACCCCCCTTCACACACACATACCCCTTCCATCAGGTGGTTCACTCCCCAAATGGCCAAAACAAATAGGATAGGGCCAAGTTGAATCAGGAGCCAGGAGCTTTATCTGGGTCTCCCAAAAGGGTGACAGAAGCCTAAGTACTTGGACCATTTTACACTGTTTTCCAGACACATCATCAGCAAACTGGATCAGAAGTGATAAGGGAGTACAGGAACCAGCACTTAAAAACTATGTCTATGCTGCATGTGGTTTCTTAACCCATTGTAACACAAAGCCAGCCTCATAAATTTTCACTTTTATGAAGCTAAAATATGCTATTTCTGAATTTTTGTTCGGACTTAGTTTTATTAAATGTCCATAGGGCTGCTACAGCAATCACATCACATTTGTGCACTGGTTTTAGTTCTAGCTGTTCCACTTCCAATCTAGCTCTTTGTTAATGGCCTGGGAAAGTGGACTACGATGGCCCAAGTGCTTGGGTGCATGCATCCACATGGGGGATCAGGAAGAAGCTCCTAGCTCTTGGTTTCACACCAATCCATCTCCAGTAGTTGTGGCAACTTGGGTAGTGAACTAGAGGGTGATCTCTCTCTCTCTGTCTCTCTGTCTTTCTCTCTCTCTCTGTAACTCTGCCTTTCATATAAATCTGAACGTATTTTTTAAATTTCCATGATTCCATTCAACACATAATTTTTTGCTCATTTAATACAAGATATTGCTCTAAGCACTGCAAAATATGTCTTATAGAATTACTTCAAAGATATTATTCTTTATAAGTTTACCTAAATTTTGTTTGGCAAATCCTGATGGATAGTATCTTAAGTAATTTCCGTAGTATAAACTATTTCCTAATGGCCTTTATCACTTTTAAGTTTTTTCTTAAAGATTTATCTATTTTATTACAAAGCCAGATATACAGGAGAGACAGAGAGGAAGATCTTCCGTCCGATGATTTACTCCCCAAGTGAGCCACAACGGGCTGATGCGTGCCCATCCGATGCCAGGAACCAGGAACCTCTTCCGGGTCTCCCACACTGGTGCAGGGTCCCAATGCATTGGGCCGTCCTCAACTGCTTTCCCAGGCCACAAGCAGGGAGCTGGATGGGAAGTGGAGCTGCTGGGATTAGAATCGGTGCCCATATGGGATCCCGGGGCTTTCAAGGCGAGGACTTTAGCCGCTAGGCCACACCGCCGGGCCCCACTTTTAAGTTTTGTGAAAGAAAGTTAATATAGGATCAGATAACTTTATGCACACACATCCACAGAATTATTTATGGATATGTACATAAACAAGAAATCTCTTCCACGTTTTAGTTTCCTTTCGGTTCAGAAGGTATATTACTTTTTATGTTCCTAACCTTCATTTCCTCAGAGTGATACTAAGGATATTCCTTTCGAAGGACTTGCTTGGCAAACTAATACATCTTCTAAGATAAACTGCATTAAGAAATAAATAGCTTCAGAGAAATTGTGTAGTATACTTACTGTAAAACTTATAACCATCATGACACAGCTGAATTCTCAGATGGAATATAGCCTTACTTCAACTCTAATATGAATTTATGCAGCTTAGGTTTCAAGTGTGGACTTTGGGTGTAGGAAATGGAATTTAATATTGCATTCAAGCGATGCTAGTTAATAAATAATAATTACCAATCCAGTTAATTAATTTGTCTGCCTCAATGTACACATTTCAAGTATCTCTATATGCTCAATATGATCTCAAATGCATATTTTTATTTCATTTTTATGGATTTGATAGAATCCATGTACATCATTGTAGGTTGTGCTATATCTTACATTAAAACCTCTAAGTATGGGCAAAAGGTTACTAAGCATGTTCAAAAATAATACTATATGCTTAATCTCTTACAATTTCATTTTAACTGGGGCTTTTTTTTCTGTTTTACTTTAAACATGACTTTTAAAGAGCAAAGTACCAAAGTTGATCAGTTATAATATATTTGTGTCAGAAAGATTACAAAATATTTTAGAATGAATGAGACAATCTTTATTGGCCAAGGAGTATGCTGGAGATTTTAAAATTCTTAGAATGTGGATGGAGGCTTTCAAGAATTCAGGCTACAGGTAGAAACAATAAAGAAACTGCTCCTTAATACAGCAAACAAACTTGTACTGCATACCTAAATAAAGAAGAGCTTTTACATCTATGAAAGTAAGTAAATCATGATGTCCAGCTTTTTACCCTTTTTAGGTCAAATAAATAGCAAGTTTTAAGAATACTAAACACATGGGTCTACATATTTTAATACAAACATATACTTCATCAACAAAAGTACCCCTTAAATAGAACAGAGGAGACTCGCAAGATGGCCGACATAGGAGGATGGATGTAAGGGAGCTCACAGACAGAGAGGGATAGAATGCAACAAAAGCATAACTGGAGCAGCATAGAGCTGCAGGGAGAGGAACGTGAAGTTCCCTGGACAGTGTGGAGCCAAAAAAAATCCACACAACTCGGAGGAGCAACCAGGAAAAAACAAAACAAAACAAAACAAAACACAAGGCAGGGAAGATGGCTTCCCGCTCCAGAACTGCTGAGTCACGTTTAAGTGCAGCCACCAGGAGCCGCAGTCGCCAGGACCTGCAGTCTTCAGGACCCACACTCACCACAGTCGTCAGGACCTGCACCTGCAGCAGTCGCCAGGAGACGCACCCGCAGCGAAGGTCCTCACCAGCGGCAGAAACAGACTGCAAGAACCTGAGGTTTGAGTGAGCTGGGTAGGGGTGGCAGTGGGTTGGGGACTCCCGGAGTTAACCCTCCAGGGGCATGCACAAAGCCTGAACATCCTTGGTGCTCATCTCCCCACCCCTCCCCCCCGGAGATTCCAGCGTCTGGGGACACAGGGCAAGTGCCTTGAAACTGCCAAAACTGTGTCTTGGAGGTAATGCACAGCGGTCCTGTGCGCTGAGGAGAAAGGCAAAAGGCACACTGAATACTCCCCCATGACTTGTGGACTGGCACACAGCCAGGCGGCACTGATCCACAGGAACCCGAGCACGCCTCTGGACTGTGCAGACCCAGGCGTGCCTCTGGGCTGGGTGGTCCCGTTCAAGCACTGGGGTGGGCGGTCCCGTGCTGCTGGGGTGGGCGGACCTGCGTAGGAGGCGCTTCCAGAGAGCACCTGGAACACCCCACGCCCTATAGTCCTGTGCTTGGGAGACTCACCAGGAGGGTACTGCGGACCAGCGTACAGGAGGCGTTCCCAGAGAGCACCTGGAACCTCCATGCCCTGCAGTCCCTGGCACTGCGGACACACCAAGAAACCACCTAGAATCCTGCGTGCCCTGTGATCCCACGCACAGGGGGCGTACACAGAGAGTGCCTTCATTCCCCCACACCCTGTGGTCGCATACGTGTAGGGGACGAGCTGAGAGTACACTTTGAATCCGCTGGGCCTTGGAAGTGGCGCCCTGAGGTCCAGTGTACTGGAGACGCACCAAAAGTGCTTTGAAAATTCCCGCACCCTGCTACTCCACGCCTGCAGGCTCCGATCTCTGCAGGATAACACTTGGAGACCCCTCAGCACGCTGGAGCCTGGGTCTCTCAAAACAGAAACACTAACACAATGGGAAGAAATACCAGAAAAGGTAATGATCCAGATGAGACAGCCAGCACCCCACCAACAAAGGATCAAAAGCCAATGTCTATTTCAGAGATGTGAGATGAAGACATGGAAGATCTACCAGACAAGGAATTCAAAAAAATAATGTTAAAATCTGTCAGAGACAATGAGAAGAATTGGGAGGACTTCAAGGAATTCAAGAACCACATAGTCACAGAAATACAACAAATGAAAAGTAAAATCCTTGACTTAGAACACAAAATTGAGAGCCTAATCAACAGAATAAATACAGCAGAAGAGAGGATCTCTGAAACGGAAGACACACCAAATGAACATACCCAGCTCATTAAACAGCTGGAGACAAGTCTGAACAAAGCCAATAAGACCATACAAGAAATGAAAGACAACCTCAGAAAATCGAATATTAGGATTATTGGTCTTCCTGAAGGAGCAGAAAGAGAGTCAGGAATGCAAATGGTGCTCGACGAAATTATACAGGAAAACTTCCAAAACATTTGGAACTGAACCCAGCCCAAATCCAGGATGGTCAGAGGACTCCCAGCAGATATGACACAAAGCAATCTTCACCCAGACATGCGGTTCTCAAGTTCCACTCCAATGAAGACAAAGAAAGAATCCTGAGACAAGTATGAAGCAGAGAAAAGATCACATACCGGGGAAAACCAATCAGAATCACTGCTGACTTCTCTGAAGAGACCTTACAAGCAAGAAGAGAATGGACAAAGATCTTCCAAATCCTGAAACAGAACAACTGTCAACCAAGAATATTGTACCCAGCAAAGATCTCATTCGTATTTGAGAACGAAATCAGATACTTCCATAGCAAAGTGAAATTAGAAGAATATGCCAGCACCAAACCAGCTCTACAAAATTCCTTAGAAATGCACTAAATCCAGAAAAAAAGGAGGCGAATCATAAGCAAAGATGGCAAACAGGAAGGTCTCCCCAATAAAGTCCACACAAGGAGGGACAATTACACAGATATCAACACCCACAAAAACAAGTATGGCAGGGCAAAATCACAACCTCTCAATTTTAACTCTTAACACAAATGGCCTGAACTCACCAATCAAAAGGCATAGATTAATAGAATGGATCATCAAACAGGACCCAACTATCTGTTGCCTACAAGAGACACATCTAACCAGAAAAGACTCTAAGAAACTGAAAGTGAAGGGATGGAAAAAGATATTTCATGCCAATGGACGAGAAAAAAAGGCTGGGGTAGCTATCCTAATTTCAGATGATGTGGACTTCAATCTGACACACATCAAAAAGGACAGGGAAGGACATTATATATTGGTGAAGGGACTGATCCATCAGGAAGTAATCACCATTGTGAACATATATGCACCTAATTCCAACGCACCTAGCTACGTGAAGCAATTACTTACAGACTTAAGGGGAGACACAGATATGCACACAATAATAGTGGGTGATCTTAACACCCCGCTAACAACAATAGACAGATCAACAAAACAAAAACTCAACAAAGAAACAACACAGCTCATACAAACAACAGAACAACTGGACATGATAGATATTTATAGAATTTTTTACCCTAAGGCCACAGATTATGCATTTTTTTCAGCAGTGCATGGCACCTTCTCCAGGATCGACCACATGATAGGACACAAAGCAAACCTAAATAACTTCAAAAAGATAGGAATCATACCATGTACCCTCTCAGACCACCACGGAATGAAATTAGAAAGCAGCAATTCAAAATGCCCCAGGAAATACAGAAACTCTTGGAGGCTGAACAATATGCTATTAAACGAACAATGGATCAGAGAAGAAATTAGAGATCAAAAAATTTATGGAAACCAATGAAAACTCTGACACAACATTCCAAAATTTGTGGGACACTGCCAAAGCAGTGCTGCGGGGTAAACTCATCGCAACTGGAGCTCATGTCAAGGCCCAAGAGAGGCGCCAAATACAGGAACTAAAAACACACACACAGGAATTGGAAAAACAGCAGCAGAAGAGCCCCACACACAATAGGAAACAAGAAATCATCAAAACAAGGGAGGAAATTAATCAGATGGAAATAAAAAAAACTATACACAAAATAAATGAATCAAAAAGGCTGGTTTTTTGAGAAGACAAGCAAAATAGACACCCCACTAGCCCAACTGACAAAGAAAAAAAAAGAGAAGGCAAGAATTAACAGCATCAAAGATGAAAAAGGCAACATAACAACAGACACTGCAACCATTAAGGACATAATTAGAAATTACTACAAAGCACCGTACTCCAACAAATCAGAAGACCACCAAGAAATGGAAAAGTTCTTAGACTTCTACCACCTGCCAAAACTTAGCCCACAGGCAACAAACGACCTGAACAAACCCATAACTGAAGCAGAGATTGAATCAGTGATTAAAGATCTCCCAACAAAGAAAAGCCCAGGCCCAGACGGCTTCACTGCAGAATTCTACAAAACATTCCGAACAGAACTAACCCCAATCCTCTACAAACTCTTCAAAACAATAGAAAAGGCAGCAACCCTTCCAAACTCATTCTTGAAGCCAACATTACCTTAATCCCAAAACCAGAGGACCAACAGAGAAGGAAAACTACAGACCTATCTCTCTGATGAACATTGATGCTAAGATTCTCAACAAAATCCTAGCCAATAGAATTCAAAAACACATCAGACAGATCATTCATCCGGATCAAGTAGGATTCATCCCTGGAATGCAGGGGTGGTTCAACATTCGGAAATCCATAAATGTGATACACCACATCCAAAAACTGAAAAACAAGAATCACATGATAGTATCAATAGATGCAGAAAAAGCTTTCGACAAACTCCAACACCACTTCCTGCTAAAAACCCTAACCAAGGTAGGCATGGATGGAAAAATCCACAACATATTTAAAGCAATATATGAAAAACCCAACGCCAGCTGAATGGAGAAAAACTGGAACCCTTCCCACTGAGATCTGGAACAAGACAGGGATGTCCACTTTCGCCACTACTATTCAACACAGTCCTAGAGGTACTCGCTGAGGCCATAAGACAAGAAAAAGAAATCAGAGGAATCCAAATGGGAAACGAAGAAGTCAAGCTCTCACTATACACAGATGATATGATTCTTTATGTAGAAGAGCCAAGAGACTCAATACAGAGACTGCTAGAACTTATACGAGAGTTTGGTAGAGTGGCAGGGTACAAAATTAATGAACAAAAATCAACAGCCATAGTGTATGCGAACAGCCCAAAGATGGAAAAAGACCTAACCAGCAAGATACCATTCAAAATAACTGAGAAAAGTATGAAATATCTGGGAATAAACCTAACCAAAAACGTAGGAGACCTATTTGAAGAAAACTACAAACTGCTTAAAAAAGAAATTGAACAGGACCTCAAAAGATGGAGTAACATCCCATGCTCCTGGATAGGTAAAATCAATTTCATGAAAATGTCTATACTGCCAAAAGCAATATATACATTCAACGCAATTCCAATCAAATTGCCCAAAACATTCTTCATGTAACTGGAAACAATGATTCAAAGGTTCATCTGGAAACACAAAAAAAAACACGGATAGCTAGAACCATCCTGAAGAACAGGAGCTTAGCAGGGGGAATCACAGTCCCAGACCTCTGGACATAGTATAGGGCAGTGGTTATCAAAACAGCCTGATACTGGCACAAAGATAGAGAGAAAGATCAGTGGAGCAGAATAGAAACAGCAGAAGGGAACCCACACAGATACAGCCAAATAATCTTTGACAAAAAGACAAATGACAATCCAGGGAAGAAGGAAGGTCTGTTCAATAAATGCTGTTGGGACAACTGGTTGATAGCCTGCAGAAACAAGAAGATAGACCCACATCTCTCACCATACACTAAGATCAAATCTAAATGGATAACAGATCTAAACCTACATCCAGAAACCTTCAAACTTTTGGAAGAAAATGTTGGAAATACTCTGCAAGATCTAGGGGTAGGGCCCGACTTCCTAAAAAGGACACCAAAGGCAATAGAAATCAAGACCAGAATAAACCAATGGGATCTCATCAAACTAAGAAGCTTCTGTACAGCAAGGGAAATAATCAACAAAGTAAAAAAGCAACCCACAGATTGGGAGAAGATCTTCGCGCACTACGTAGGTGATAGAGGGCTAATCTCCAGAATATACAAAGAGCTACAAAACAACCAAAATGCCAAAACAAACAAGCCACTCAAGAAATGGGCATGGGAAATGGGCAGACACTTCACAAAGCAATAAACCCAAATGGCCAATAAACATATGAAAAAATGCTCAAGTTCCCTGGCAATAAGGGAAATCCAAATTAAAACGTCAATGAAGTACCACCTAACACCAGTAAGACTGGCCCACATGAATAAAAGCACCAACAACACTTGTTGGCGAGGTTGCGGGGAAAAGGGAACCCTACTCCACTGCTGGTGGGGCTGCAGGCTGGTACAACCTCTATGGAAATCAGTATGGAGAACATTCAAACAACTCAAAATCAACATACCGTATGATCCAGCAATAGCACTCCTAGGAATATATCCAGAACAATTGTTTTGTGAGAAACCAACATGCACTCCTATGTTCATAGCAGCACAATCAGTAATTGCAAAAACATGGAAGCAGCCAAAATGCCCATCAGCAGAGGACTGGATAAGAAAGCTATGGTTCATCTACTCCATGGAATACTACTCAGCTATTAAAAAAAAAACAAAATGCAGTTCTTTGTGGCCAAACGGGCCAAACTGGAAACCATAATGCTAAGGGAAATGAGCCAATCCCAAAAGGTTAAATACCACATGTTTGCCTTCATTTAAGAGGATATGATGTTATGTATAACATGTTATGTTATGTATGTTATATGTTGTGTATAAACTAAAATTGAAATGTCAATGAGGTGGTCACAGAAGGTGGTTAAGAACCCGCATTTATTTTTAACATATCGGTTACTCATTATTATGTCAATTAACTCCATAATGATGTAAATTTTTGCTGATGGTATGTTGGAGCTTTTAATTGATCGGGATGATACTCTGCTGGGTCTGTCTTCAGACCAGAGAGGGTATACCTAAGAAGCCGTTGAACTTGACTGGACAATAAGATGCTGGACTCTATGTTTGGTATACGCTTGCAATGGGGGAATCTCAACTGAACTTGAACTGTGGTTATGCAACAAGGTGGAGGAATCCACCATGGTGGGAGGGTTTGGGGAGGGCTGGGGAGAATCCAAGTACCTATGAAACTGTGTCACATAATACAATGTAATTAATGAATAAAAAAATAAAAAAATAAAGTAAAAAAAATAGAATAGAGGATAAGAAAAAAGAATTTAGTCTCATAATAATTTAATTGCATTATGATAAACTACGTGAGTATTTTGAGGATGAACCATCTGAAACAATGTACTTCCTCGCCAAAATTTGCAAGGCAGACACAAAAACAACAACATGGAGATCCCACCTCCCGACTCACTCTCTGAAATCTTCAATGGGAGAAACTGCTATGAGGACAGCAGGTTAAGCTGATGTTCAGGATGCTCACATCCCACATTAGAATACCAGTTTGGGTTTCAAGGTTTCCCATTTCTAATTCAGCTGTCCAACATACCAAGGAAGCCATAGATGATGGCTCAAAAAATACCTGAGTTTCTGCTACCCATGTGGGAGATCTGCACGGAGTTCCAGGGTTCTGGCATTGGCCTGGTTAAGCTCTGAATGTTGTAGCCATTAGGTGATAAACCAGCAGATGGAAGATTTTCTCCTCCCTATACCACCCTCTCTCAACCCTTCATTGCCTTTCAAGTAAATAAAGATGTATTCAAGAAAAAATTATAATGCCTTGGGCTGGGTTGGAAGCTGAAAGCAGGAAACATGAGCTCAATTAAACAGTCTCCTAGATGGTGGCAGTAACAGCAGTTACTTAAGGCCTCAATGCTGCTTCCCAAGGTTTGTTATTACCCTTTTATTTCAGTCTAAAACTTTGGGGCTAGATACTAACAGAAATATCAAAATTAAAAAATAGCAAATAAAATCCAATATAAAACATTACATATACAAGTAATAGTACTAGTATAAAGGCCATCTGGTAAGGTACCCAAAGGTATTTTGCATGCATAGAAGTCAATTTAATTATCTTCAATAAAATGACAGACAATGACAGCTACATTAGGACTTTGGACAGACAATACTACATTACTTAGCTATACAGAAAAAAATAAAGACAATTGAAATGCTTTTCTTTTCACTGTTTCTGACAAGTGTCACCTCCCAGCTGATTTGTGAGCTTTATGCTCGCAATACATACCACAACTCCAAATTGTTCAGGCTCACAGAGGTCATCATATTCATTTTTGAGCTGTGCTAGTTCATTGAGTACCTTCTGTTCAGGAAGATGTTTTATTAGGTTCTAAAAAGAAATAAAAATATAAAGGCTCAGTTTTTATTATTATTCTAAAGATGTATTAACAATTCTAAAATGCTTAACTACTAGGATAGTAACTTTCTACATATAATTGTATTATAGTACCAGAATGTAGTTGTCATATGGTAAGGAATATTCTCTTCTCTCAAAAACTGAACTAAAACAGACTGCAAAGAAATATGAATAAAGTATATAAAGTTGTTTGGCTTCTATGGACACCATTACATATGTGTTAAAGTGGATTACATAGGAATCTCAAAATTAAGCAATCTTAAGTAACCTAAACACACAGCCCAATATTTTAAGTATTTTTCATTAGTTGGTCAATTTAAATTGAAAATATGAAAATACTTCACAGAATTAGCTAAAATATAGTAATACTAAAACATTTGCTAGTCATGCTTTTTTAAAACTCAGAATCCTCTTCAATCCTTTTTTTTTTTAAGAACTACTTATTTTTATTGGAAAGAAAGATATATACAGAGAAGGAGAGACAAAGATCTTCCATCTGCTAGTTCTCTCCTCAAGTAGCCACAGTGACCAGAGCTGAGCCAATCCAAAGACGGGAGTCAGGAGCTTTTTCTGGATCTCCCACACAGGTACAGGGTCCCAAGGCTTTGTTCCAACCTTAACTGCTTTCCTAGGCCCCAGTCAGGGAGCTGTAATGGAACTGGGACAGTTGGGACTTGAACCAAAACTCATATTGGATAGGAAAACGGAGCAGCTGGGACATGAATTGGTACCCATATGGAATCCCAGTGTGCACAAGATGAGGTCTTCAGCCACTAAACTACCACGCTGAGCCCCCTCTTCAATGTTATAAACTTGTAGAAACACCTCACATTATTTAAAATATCTATATTTAATTACAAATTGCACATTTACATATAATGAACATTTAAACTTAATCGGTGAATTCTGATGAATGCTAAATTTTGAGGCCTATCATGGATTAAATGCTTGAGCTCCAGCAAAATTCACATGCTGACATCTAACATTTAATGACATAGTTTTGGAAATAAGGCCTTTGGGAGCTAGTTAGGTCAAAAGGGTCAAGGCTGTATGAATGGGATTAGTGTCATCTAAAGAACAGGCAAGAATGCTATTTTTCTGTCATATGCGAATATAGTGAGAGGGCAGCAGTTTGCAATATTATGGAAAGTCCTTCAAAAAATCCAACCATGCTGACACCCTGATGGGTTCCCTTGCAGGCAGTGAATAAGCTTGTTGAGCCACCATGCAAGTAGCTGGGGCCGGGGGGCAGGGGGGAGGATATGTTATGCTAATAAACAAGCTCAGCAAAAATTCAGCTTATACAACCAACAGGCAAAAATTAGTTGCATTTGTATGCATTAGCAAAACTCTAAAAAGCAAAGAAAAAAATCCATTCATAATGGTATCAAAATAGCAATTACAGTAACTACTGCTTCATTCTCACTAAAATGGTTGTTATCCAAAAATGAAGACAACAAGTTGGTAAGAATGTGGAAATACAGAAATCTTATGCATTGCTTGAGAAGACATAAAATGGCAAAATGATCATCGGAAAACAGTGTGGTCGGTCCTCAAATTTAAATGGAATTGTTATATAATCTCCAATTCTGCCACCAATGTGATTAATATATCAACTTGGTCAAGTCACAGGATGTCCAGATCAAATATAATTTCTAGGTGTGACTATTAGGGTGTTTCTAGATGAGATCAGATTCTGAATTAACATATGTAGATTCCACTCCCCCATGTGAGCAGACTGCAATCTACTGAGAGTTGAGTAGAAGAAGATGGCCAAAGGAGGAATCTGCTTCATTATGTTTCTGGACTGCCTGCTTGAACTGAGATATAGACCATCTTGTGTCATTCAACTGCAATTTGTGCTGCTTTTTCATCTCCCCTGCTCCACAAGCCTTCAGACCCAGCAGTGGGACTAGAATTGTGTTACTGTCTCCCCTCAGGTGAATGTACAAATGACAAGACAGGGGACTTCGCAGTCTCCCTAATGGAATGAGCCACATTCTCATAATAATAGATCAGCTACTATGTTTGCTTTTCTGGGGATCCTGAACCAATACACCTAGAGATGTACACACACAAACAGGTAACTGCAAACAGGTCTCAAACAGAAATGGTACAGAAGTGTATATAGCATCACTATTAAATATTCAGAAGATGAAAACAACTACCTAGCTATCCAGTAATACATTGATAAAATGTGGTATATACGTAGTTTTTATTATTGAAGATAAAGGTGAAAGAGGGTTTACTTTCTAGATGCCCACAATAACTGGAATCCTAGAATACCATCCAGGTTCCCATCAAGGCTGGGAGGGAGCTATCACCTGCTGCCTCCCAGGATACATATAATAGAAAGCTAGATCAGATGCAGAGTAGCCAACATGGGTTGCAGGTGTCCTAAGTAGCAGCTTTATTTGCTGCACCATGGCATTTAGCCTAGAATAATATTTTGATACACACACTAACAAAGATAAACCTTGACACTTTGCTTAGTGAAATATGAAGAGAAAGCACAAATATTTCATCATTCCATTGGTATAAATTATCTAGAATAAGCAAAATTTTTTTATACAGAAAATGGAATTGCAGTTACTTACATCCACAGTCTAGGATGCAGGGAGTTACTGCTCATTGGGTGCAGAATTTCTATTTGGGTGTATAAAAGATTTCTAGAATAGGGGTGATGGCTGCATAGAAATGTAAATGTACTTAATGCAATTTAATCACTTAAAAGTGGGTAAAAGTACATTTTGCATGTTACATACTTATTCATAATATAAGTAAGCAGGATAGGCAATATACATGGTTAAGTTCCATATAATATAAGCTCAATATAGTCTAAATATTTTAGCTTGTCATAAGTGCCCCTTTGTTTTCCTCATTTATCTTTCCTGTCCTCCCATTAAGTTTTGGTTTTCTATTAAGCTCTATGTCAGTAATGGCAACCCAGCATCTAATTAGTTGAGGTTCAAGTTTTGAATAACTGTGCCCTTTGACTCAGAGATGTATACAATTGCATACATGCATGAGCAACAAAGAACATTCCTTACTTGGTTTTATTACATAGGAATGTTAGAGTTTCTTTTTCACTATCTCTCTCTTATTCCATTTATTTAGTTGGAATGCAGTGGTACAAAGAGAGGAGAAACAGAGGATGAGGTTAAGGCCAAAAGAGATTTTCCATTTGTTGTCTCATTCCTTAAATGGCTTCAATGACCAGGGTTGGCCCAAGCCAAATTAGAAGGCTGGGATTCCACACAGGTATTCAACTTGAGTAACAGGGGCCCAAGTACTTGGGCTATCTTTTACTGGTTCCCCATGAACATTAGAAGGGAACTAGATTGAAGTGGAACAACTAGAACACTAAATGGTGTCCATACAGAATGCCAGCATTTCAAGTGGCAGCCTACATCAGCATTCCAGAAAAACATGCCCTACACAACTATGCAAGAACAACAGGCCCATTTTCTTAATGCTCAGGTATCATTTCCATTTTGTCCACAGTATTTTCAGGTATGGAAATTATTCAACTGTTTCTATTTTTTTTTTCTGTTAGTGGGATTCTTTGTGAAGTATATCAGTCCATTATTCCAGAAAAGATTCAGTTTTGCCTTTTTTATTGAAATTAAATTAGAAAGATTAAGAACATTATTAAAATTATTTTTAAAATTCAGTTCTGAATACTTAAAACTCTTCATCTCAATTTTAAGATATTATGAAATCAATCAAGCTGAAAATAGAATTTTAGCTCAGAATGTGAAAGTTTCTGGTGTTATTTTATATCATGTCTAGCTATAGATAACCTGATAACTCACTTCAGAATGCAAGCTCCACAGTGGGAGGTGACGTATCCTTTCTTCTCTGCTGAGCTTTATGAAATATTTAACACATTCAGTGGGCTTGGACAGATTCCGACTTTGGATTCTGTTTTGCCAGTAAATTGTAAGTTTATAGACCACCAGAGCTTAGTAGGTCCTATTTCAATAACTGGAATACAATTTATATTCTTAAATCTGTGGCAAATACAGATTAATTTTATAGTTTTAACTTGTCAACTCCCTGTAAGAGCTTGAAAGTTTTCATCATACTATATGCCTAAAGATAGCTGATTTTTTTTCCATGTAATACTAAACTCTGATGCAAAGACAAATTGTGCCATAAAACATTTTCATGCTCATGAATTCCTGATGGGAAGAGGAAGATAATAAAAAGACACATAGGAATACATTCAACGTAATCCCAAACTACCCAGAACATTCTTCATAGAGCTGGAAAAATTATACAAGGCGTCATCTAGAAACACAAAAAAAAACACGAATAGTAGAACCATCCTGAAGAATAGGAATCTAATACGGGGGATCACAATCTCAGACCTCTGGACATACTATAGGGCGGTGGTTATTAAAACAGCCTGGTATGGGCCCGGCGGCGTGGCCTAGCAGCTAAAGTCCTTGCCTTGAAAGCCCCGGGATCCCATATGGGCACTGGTTCTAATCCCGGCAGCTCCACTTCCCTTCCAGCTCCCTGCTTGTGGCCTGGGAAAGCAGTTGAGGACGGCCCAATGCATTGGGACACTGCACCTGCGTGGGAGACCTGGAAGAGGTTCCTGGTTCCCGGCATCGGATGGGCGCGCATCGGCCCGTTGTGGCTCACTTGGGGAGTGAATCATCGGATAGAAGATCTTCCTCTCTGTCTCTCCTCCTCCGTGTATATCTGACTTTGTAATAAAATGAATAAATCTTAAAAAAAAAAACCAGCCTGGTACTGGTACAAAGACAGAAAGGAAGATTCATGGAATAGAATAGAAACAGCAGAAGGGAACCCACACAGATACAGCCAAATAATCTTTGACAAAAAAACAAATGACAATCCAGGGAAGAAGGAAGGTCTCTTCAATAACTGCTGTTGGGACAACTGGTTGATAGCCTGCAGAAACAAGAAGATAGACCCACATCTTTCACTATACACTAAGATCAAATCTAAATGGATAACAGACCTAAGCCTACATCCAAAAACCTTAAAACTATTGTAAGAAAATGATGGAAACATTCTGCAAGATTTAGGAGTAGGCCCTGACTTCCTAAAAAAAAAAAATCACCAAAAGCAATAGCAATCAAGATCAAAATAAACAAATGGGACTCCATCAAACGAAGAAGCTTCTGCACAGCAAAGCAAACAATCAACAAAGTAAAAAAGCAACCCACAAAATGGGAGAAGATCTTTGCACACTACACAGGGGACAAGTGGGTAATCTCCAGAATATACAAAGATCTCCAGAACAACCAAAACAACAATACAAACAAACCATTCAAGAAATGGGCATGGGAAATGGGCAGACACTATACAAAGGAACAAATCCAAATGGCCGACAAACATATGGAAAATACTCAGACTCCCAGGCAATAAGGGAAATCCAACTTAAGACATCACTGAGGTGCAATCTAATGCCAGTAAGAATGGCTCACATACAAAAACCACCAACAAGACTTGCTGGAGTGGATATGGGGAAAAGTGAACCCTATGCCACTGCTGGTGGGATTGCAGGTTGGTGCAGCCTCTATGGAAATCAGTATGGAGAACACTCAAACAACTGAAAATCTGCATACCATATGACCCAGCAATAGCACTTGTAGGTATATATTCAAAACACCTGTTACACAAGAAATCAACATGCACCCCCTATGTTTACAGCACAATCAATAATTACAAAAACTTGGAAGCAACCAAAATGCCCATCAACAGAAGACTGGGTTAGGAAACTATGGTTCATCTGCTCTATGGAATACTACTCAGCTATTGAAACGCAATGCATTTCTCTATGGCCAAATGGGCCCAACTGGAAACCATTATGCTAAGAGAAATGAGCCAATCCCAAAAAGTCAGATATCACATGTTTGCCTTAATGTAAGATGAAAAAATGTCAATCCTAAAAATAGTACCTGTAAATTGTAATATTATTACACTCTCACAGTCTGTAGCACATGCAATAAAATACTGTAATGTAACCAATGAACCAATAATCAATGAGAGACAGACTGCTTATAACACTGTGAAAAAATTTGCTTTTAACAATTAATTTTTTTAACTAATTACATTGCATTATGTGACACAGTTTCATAGGCTCTGGGATTACCACAACGCCTCCCCAAACCCTCCCCCCATGGCGGATTCCTCCACCTTGTTGCAGTATTACAGTTCAAATTCAGTCAAGACTCTTTCTTTGCAAACATATACCAAGCATAGAGTCCAGCATCTCATTGTCCAGATAAATTCAACAGTTTCTTAGGGAGACCTTCTCTGGTCTGAAGGTAGAGCTGGCAGAATGCCATCCCGATCAATTAAAGGCCCCAACACAACATCAACAACAATTTACAACATTATGGAATTACTTGACATGGTACTGACTAATCAATATGTTTAACAAATGCAATAATAATAATAAAGAAGACACATAGCAGAGAGAGGCTGTCTGTGGTGATCATTTGCCTCCATTTACTCCTTCCACCCATGAAAAGCATGACAAGACATAACACTGATAAAAATACAGGGGTTCAAGGTGCATCCTGAGACAGATGTGGACAGTACTAGGAATCAGCCTCAATTCTACTTGTGTGGATGATTAAGGGCTCTACTGGGACAGACACCTAAAGGAAGAAAAGCCCGTAGCAAGCATTTAGGTTGAGTCCAGTAAGAAACCTCACAATTTAGAAAGTTATGAGTGCTTCTGACTTCAACCTATTTGTTTTTAGTATGTGTCTCCAGGCCCAGCCTACTCATCCCCAAAATAGCTAAATGTCTGAGTGTCATGGAAAACAAAGTTATGATATGAGCACAGTTTAGGCACCACTCGAATCAAGTAGAGGGTAAGATTTGTTTCCCTCCTTTCCACAGAATATCCCATAGCCTTGGCATCTAGATGGCTTCAATATGTCACCAGCTATGTCCCATGGGAAACTCTTCCCAATGCCCACACATAGCTGCCCCATGAATGGGGTTCAAAAGAGAAAATGTATGTTGGAGCTTTTAATTGATCGGGATGAAACTCTGCTGGCTCTGTCTTCAGACCAGAGAGGGTATACCTAAGAAGCCGTTGAACTTGACTGGACAATAAGATGCTGGACTCTATGTTTGGTATATGCTTGCAATGGGGGAATCTCAACTGAACTTGAACTGTGGTTATGCAACAAGGTGGAGGAATCCACCATGGTGGGAGGGTTTGGGGAGGGTTGGGGAGAACCCAAGTACCTATGAAACTGTGTCACATAATACAATGTAATTAATGAATAAAAAATACAGATTTTTATGTAAGCAGCTAAATAAACATATCTTTAAAAAAAAAAGAAAATGGGCAAAATCATTCACAGTTGACACAGGTAAACTGACACTGTTCATTTTGTGGAATGTGTAAGTTGTTCCTTGAGACTCCTAGGAACATCCATGGCAGGGGTTTTTGAAAAGTATTTTGGTCATATAACAGCAGCTAGGAATAGCAGCAGGAAAAATACAGGCAACAGATGTGACTCAAAGCAGTGTTGTGAAATTCACATTGCCCAAAACTCTGTACTTAAGAAAATTAAGATGATGTCCTGGATACCATGGCTACCGCTGCTCTCTTAATTGCAAAGGTGAGACAATAGTCCAAACATTCTCTATGCTCCTTGTATGTAAAAAGCTGTTTTTACAAGTCAAGGTAAGAAATTATAAATTTGTTTTAACTCCAACAGATTCTGATGAACTGTGAGCTGATAGGCAAATATCTTGCAGTTTCAAGGCACAAACTCTTCCATTTCTACTTGCCTCCCCCCGGCCCCCACCCACTGCTGCTGCTTACTACAAAGCAGTATATTTTTTCTCTCAAAGATTTCAGGATTTTTATTTCAAAGATCAATTCTGGGTCAGTATGAAAGTTTCATTCTAGAAAATGTCAGTGGGCTGAGTTTCACAAAAGAAAACAACAAAGGAGAAAGCAGAAGATGTGTTACCAAATTAATAGCTATTTTCTTCACCTTTTACTCATCACAAATTCCCTTTCTGATGACTGTCAATGGTATCTGAAGGAATTTCTCCTAACAGACCACAGGTTTTAAACTATTTATATTTCTTCAATTACTCTATAATGCTTCCAAAGCTTTATTTTCTTTAAATGTTAATTGCACACTTAAAGGTTAGTTAAGTTAAAGGTATTGAACCATGATGCCCTTTCCTTCTTGCTAAAATATAACCTTTCTTTTTTGTCTTATATCTCATTAATGCATGTTAGGACCAGAAGAACTGAGTTAGGTTCATTCTTAGTGAATTTATGTGACATATATGGATTTCAGCCAGCATTTTAAAATATATCATACTATTGTATATAAACAGGACATCAAATACTATTATTTTAATTACATGATAGCTTGATATTTTTAAAAATTCAAATAAGTAACATTTTCCCCTGAGTCTTGACTAAATTCCCATTCATCTTAACAGACCTCTCCCCCACTTTGAATGACCAGAAAACTCAATTCCTTAATGCAATTTATTATGCCATGTTTTTCTTTTTTTTAAAGATTTATTCATTTTATTACAGCCAGATATACAGAGAGGAGGAGAGGCAGAGAGGAAGATCTTCCATCCGATGATTCACTCCCAAAGTGAGCCACAACGGGCCGATGCGTGCCCATCCGAAGCCGGGAACCTGGAACCTCTTCCGGGTCTCCCACGCAGGTACAGTGTCCCAATGCATTGGGCCGTCCTCAACTGCTTTCCCAGGCCACAAGCAGGGAGCTGGAAGGGAAGTGGAGCTGCCGGGATTAGAACCGGCGCCCATATGGGATCCCGGGGCTTTCAAGGCAAGAACTTTAGCTGCTAGGCCACACCGCCGGGCCCTATGCCATGTTTTTCATTACTTAACGGTTTATGCCTTAAACTAGTACTTGTTCGTGTGCATAATTAATATAAATCAGATTCACGTGTTGTTTTTATTCTTTCAAATGGCAAGCACATTGATGACAGGGACTGGTTCTACACATATATTTTTTTCTTCTTCCTTTCAAGAAACATTCTGACTGCATTACTATGAAATTCCCAGTGCATTCACCACTCAAGATTCTGCCTTCATTAAGATTATAGGTTCAAAAGGGCCAGGTATGTGCTTGCACACACAGTGAAATTATAATAAGCATATAAGAGAATTTTGTGTTCATCTGATGCAAAATAAATTCTTGTCAAGTGGATTTGGTATAATTCTCTTATTTTGATTTGAACTTCCTAACGTTTCTATAATTTCCATATTCAATTAGTAAGAGACAATATACCAAATGCTAATTAACTGGTTTCTAGCATTCAGGGGAACAAATCCTCTACATGGAGTCACCAATTTAAAAAAAAAAAACACATTGGTTGGTAAAAGTACAGGTAGGCTTTGAAAACCTGATGAGAACAATTCCTGATTATGGACTACAACAACTGAATTTTATAAACAGCCAGTTATTATAGGGTTCCTACATTACTGATCTTTAACTTGGTTCAGGTAGAGGAACTTACACTTAAATCATTTGAAATTCAGATTAAGTTTGGTCCTCTAAATGCCTTGTTGACTCTCCTAGGACAACTTTCACTTTAGTGTTAATACCCACACTGATTTCTAACCCTGACTCATGCCCATCCTCAAGTTTCACACTCTATTTAAAAATATATATTTATTTTTGGTGTGAACTCAGATTTATAAAGAGAAGGAGAGACAGAGAGAAAGATCATCCATCCACTGGTTCACTACCCAAGTGGCTACAAGGACCAAAGTTTAGCTGAACCAGGAGCTTCTTCCAGGTCTTCCATGCAGGTGCAGTGTCCCAAGGCTTTGGGCCACTCTAGACTACTTTCCCAGGCCACAGGCAGAGATCTAGAAGAGAAGTGAAGCTTCTGGGATACAAAGTGGTGCCCATATTGGATCCTGGCACATGGAAGCTGAGGACTTTAGCCATTAGGCTACTGAACTGGATCCCAATTTCCATATTTCTAATCGACATTCCCATTAACTCAACTGGAACAACTCTAAAGGGGAACTGAATCTCACTCTGACCCCCTTAATATGTTCTAATGCTTATTCTAACCTGATTCTAACACTTATCAGCTTTTCCTAATGGGCCAATCCTACCCACATGACTGGCCTCCTCTCCATTTTCTAAGACTTCAAATTAAAATTACTGTTCAGCCACAAGTTTTGACACTTCTTCCTGGTAAAATTCCTTCCAGATTTCACCCTGCCATTAAATGCCACAGACAAAAAATCTGGGCTAGGGATATCACATGGTATCTAAACATTTCCTAATTTCACTTCAATTAACTTCTTCAAAATGTTCCATTGTTGTACTATATGGATTAATAGAGATCACAGATAAATTGATAATTTCTATAATTATAAAAGCAAACATTGGGAATATTTTGTATATTTTAAAAAAACCTTGCTCATATCATGATCCTACTGTGTAGAAGAAACATTATGTTCTAAAATAATTTGTGATTAATCTAAAAGACAATTAAAATATTACTCTGATGCCAATTTTATTTTGTTTATTACCTACTTTTTGCTTTAAAAAATTTTAAACCATATTAAACATAAAAATATTATAATCCTTAAAAATAATATAATGAATGACACATTATAAGCACTGAATAATAAATGAGGTGTATAAGTACATATATAAATGTAACAGTCTTCCTAAATATAACACAGATGGTTAATATCTATCCAAACCATGTGGGTAGAACCCTTGAAGCATGCACCACACCAGGGACCCTGGATTGATATTGGGTGGTCGTTCCCTATCTCTGGGTACTGGGATGGTTTGGAGGCTTGGAATGGCTCATTCCCTTATCACCCCCAGCTTTCCCCAGATACAAGAATAACAAATAGAAAATTTGATAACAATTATCATACCCACTTTTTCTTAATCCTCAATCCTTCCTAGCCTGAACAACTATGTAAATATCATCAAAAACTCTTTAAAATGAAAAAGTACATATGTAAATGTAACATTATCCTTAAATATAACACAGATGGTTACACATGTTAATAATCTTTCATGAATTATATATTTTCTTGTATTTTAAAGTAATAAGATTCACATAATATATATTCTAATTTTAAGAAACATTCTCCAATACATAATAGCTTTTTGATAGACAAAAAAGGATGACAGCTAAACAATATATTCCTTACACTATATTCTGTTTAGGTATCACTTTTTCAGGGTCATGGCTAACTGCCACAAACCAATATAATCCTTTATTAGTATAAAATATCATAGGTAGATGTTTCTAAAGGTGAATTATACTGTGATAATCAAAGACCCAATCTATCAAACCAGTATGTTTTTATGTTGTTGTTGTTTTGTTTCAAATTGTTTTTATTATTTTTTTTAGGTACAGGGATTCCTCTCTCTCCTTTCCCCTCTACCTCCCTAACTGTATGGTTGTAAGGTACAATGTGCTTTATGTGGACTGCTCAGAAAAACTCTCTTGAAATTTTATCCAAATATACTAAAGGTAAATATTAATGCTATATTCAATCACTGAACTTTTAGTTTATATGTTTCCTTCATGGTTTAAAAAGAAAAACAACCATTTCTTTGAAAGGAAGGGTTGCAGAGACTAGGAGAGACAGGGAAGAGAGTTTTCCATCTCCTGACTGACCTTCCTAAATGGTTACAATATCAGGCTGTTCCAGGCCAAAGCCTGCAACTACATCTGAGTTGCCCATATGAGGAGCAAGGAACCAATACTTGCTCCATCATCTGTTGCCCTTCCATGTATATTTTCAGGGAGCCATCAGGGACTCAAACGGATGCTCTAATATGAGATGCAAGAATTGAAAGCAGCATCTTAACATGCTGTGCCACAGTTCTTGCCTCTCCTCTATGATCATGACCTGGGCATCTGAAGCTACGTGATTCTGTAAAGACCATGAAAGCTAGTATACAAGCAGAATGATCACACAGTTAAATGAACCATGGTACATCGGAATGCTACCACTCCTCTGTGGATCCAAAGAAAGAAACAAATCTCATTCCATGAAGAAAAACACATGTAAGTACAAACTTGATTCAATTTACAAGATTTTTACATCAATAAGTAAATAATTTCAATTAGTTTAAAAAGTGTTCTAGAAATCACCATATAGGATTTGCTTTCATTAGATACTTATTTATCCATTTTAAGGTAAGTATTACTTCCAAATTCTAGCATTCAAAATGATAGTAAATGCAAACAGGTACCCAGTAAAGAAGCAAAGCTAAAGCATCCATGGTACCCTGGGCATTTTTTAAAATATTTATTTACTTGCTTGCTTACTTATATGAAAGATAGAGTGACACAGAAAGAGACAGAAAGAGAGAGGGATTCTTTTAATTGCTTTTAGTCCTCAAATAGCTACAACAGCCTGGATGGCCATTTGGATGACCAAATGGTTGGCAGGGGCCAAAATATTTAGGCCACCTTTCACTGCCTTTTAGAGGACATTAGCAAGAAACTCAGTTGGATGTGAAGTATCCAGGACTCGAACCTAGGCCCATATAGGATAATGGCATTGCTAGCAATATTTTAACCTTCCATGCTACAGTGTCAGTTCCATACTGAACATTTTGACACATCAGGTATCCTTCATCAGCTGATATTTTCCTGTTAAATTAAGAATAAAGAACACTTGATGTCAAATACACTAATATAAACATGGTGGGCATTGGGCAGTAGCTATTATTTTTTCCTGCTTCCCAATAAAAGGACCCTAGAGACACATTAGGGAAAAACAAAACAAACAAACGAGCAACTTCTACTTCTAGCAAAATAGCTGACTAGTTGCCAGAAGGTTATCAATTTGTAGAATATCTAAAATGGTGGATAAAATTTTAAAAGTATGTCTTTTGGTGAAAACCAAGCTGGCAAGAAATTAAGGAAAAAACCTTAACACTCACCTCATTTACTTCCCCAAGGGGAAAAATAAAAAGAAATACACTTTCACAAACATAATCGAACACTGCAGGTCACATCGTCCCCCCATGAATTCTACCAAAATACAAATCAAGTACAAAAACACCAAAAGACAAAGCTTATGACTCAGAATGCATTTAAAATAGCAATAATTCTTCATGGAAACACCCAATGAAGAAAATGAAAGAAAATCCAGAAAACCATTTAGAATACATAGGTGAGAGCAAATTACTGTCCCTAAAACATCAAGAACCTGTGGAAAATAACATCAAAATGAGTGACACAACAGAAGAAAAGGCAAAAGACTCAAGCAAGCATTTTACATAAGAGGAAACAAATGGCTCCTAAAATGGCCCACAAATGGTCTTAATGGTGCAGTCTTTCATTAGTCATCAAGAACTCAGAAATAAGATGTTCTTCTCCTCCATGTGTGGCAAAATATATAATTGCTACAATATTAAGTATTACTCAGGGCACATACCAACAGTTTTCAATACCATCTTCCCATTAAAGCAACCTTGGAAGTTCTTCTTTAAAAAAATATTGCTAGACTTCATCCCCAGACATTCTGATTTAACTGATCTAGGGACAGGGTGGCAGAGCTGTAGTACTCTTTCCATAAATGATAAAAATGGCAGCTGACTTTCAGAATTATCTATTTAGAGCAACAAGGATTCTTCTACAGCATTTGTACGAGGATAAACTGGTACAATCATTTCTGAAAATAATTTAGCATTTTTTGAAGTGCTGAGGACACATACAAGCCCATAGTTTAATAATTCTGAGACCACAGAATCATTCTTAATCTCTAGCACACTACAGGATCTCACAGAGGGATAAGCACAGACTGCTATTCTCAAAGCATTTTTAACATTAAGAAAACACTTACTTCTTTCTTTCTTTCTTCAGGAGAAAGAGAGCATGAGAGAGTAAGTAAACTACAATCTACTACTTCTGTTCCCAAATGCCTACAACATCTGCTGCTGGGCCTACCCAAATCCAGGAGTGTAGATATCATGGTCTCAAGTACTTGAATTATTACTACTATCTCCAAGAATCTACATTAATCACCACCTGGATCTGGAATCAGGAAGAAGAAACATGGAATCAAAACCTAGTACTCTGATATGGGGTTTGAGGCATATTAATCACCATGCTAAATGCCTACACCAAGATCTTCTGTTTCTAAATGATTTCCAAGTGATGCTGAGCCTGCTGGTCTGTGATCACACTATGAGAATGCCTGATCTAGAGGAGTGCGTCAATATTTATAGAACAATTAAACAAATATTCAGTCACAGTACTTGTATTAACATATTTATGGTGACAATAACAAAAATAATAAAAACAAAAGCCAAATTTCAGTAATACTATGCAAAATTTTTATTTATTTATTTATTTATTATTCATTAATTACATTGTATTATGTGACACAGTTTCATAGGTACTTGGATTCTCCCCAACCTTCCCCAAACCCTCCCACCATGGTGGATTCCTCCACCTTGTTGCATAACCACAGTTCAAGTTCAGTTGAGATTCCCCCATTGCAAGCATATACCAAACATAGAGTCCAGCATCTTATTGTCCAGTCAAGTTCAACGGCTTCTTAGGTATACCCTCTCTGGTCTGAAGACAGAGCCAGCAGAGTTTCATCCCGATCAATTAAAAGCTCCAACATACCATCAGCAAAAATTTTCATCATTATGGAATTAATTGACATAGTAATGAGTAACCAATATGTTAAAAATAAACGCGAGTTCTTAACCACCTTCTGTGACCACCTCATTGACATTTCAATTTTAGTTTGTACACAACATATAACATACATAACATGTTATACATAACATCGTATCCTCTTAAATTAAGGCAAACGTGGTATTTAACCTTTTGGGATTGGTTCATTTCCCTTAGCATTATGGTTTCCAGTTTGGCCCATTTGGCCACAAAGAACTGCATATTGTTTTTTTTAATAGCTGAGTAGTATTCCATGGAGTAGATGAACAATTGGGACCTCATCAAACTAAGAAGCTTCTGTACAGCAAGGGAAATAATCTACAAAGTAAAAAAGCAACCCACAGATTGGGAGAAGATCTTCGCGCACTACGTAGGTGATAGAGGGCTAATCTCCAGAATATACAAAGAGCTACAAAACAACCAAAATGCCAAAACAAACAAGCCACTCAAGAAATGGGCACGGGAAATGGGCAGACATTTCACAAAGGAATAAACCCAAATGGCCAATAAACATATGAAAAAATGCTCAATTTCCCTGGCAATAAGGGAAATCCAAATTAAAACATCAATGAAGTACCACCTAACGCCAGTAAGACTGGCCCACATGAATAAAAGCACCAACAACACTTGTTGGCGAGGTTGCGGGGAAAAGGGAACCCTACTCCACTGCTGGTGGGGCTGCAGGTTGGTACAGCCTCTATGGAAATCAGTATGGAGAACATTCAAGCAACTCAAAATCAACATACCGTATGATCCAGCAATAGCACTCCTAGGAATATATCCAGAACAATTGTTTTATGAGAAACCAACATGCACTCCTATGTTCATAGCAGCACAATCAGTAATTGCAAAAACATGGAAGCAGCCAAAATGCCCATCAGCAGAGGATTGGATAAGAAACTATGCAAAATTATAGTTTATGAATGCTACAGACCACTATGCCACAGTAAAAACATCAAAAAAAAATTTCCGTACACATAAAACTGATGAATCTCAACAAATTGCAAAATCTAACTGTAGAACCTACACATAGTATGATTCTGTATTTTAAAAAGTTAAAAGCAAGGCATAGATAAATAACATATCTTTTAGTCAAACAAAAATATGTGACATAATTATGAAGAAACACATGGGTATAATAAGCCTTCAATTATATCCAAATTTTTGTTTTTGTATTTGTTTTTTTTGTTTGTTTTTGTTTTTGTTTTGGGTTAGGGGGACAAGGGATAAATAAAAGCTTCATGGATGTCACCAATGTGAGCATATATTTTATTGATAAACATTTATTGAAACTATGTTTTGAGCTGTAGACATATATCCTCAGGCTACATGAGTGTACCTTGTGACCCTTTATGTGCAAATTAATTCAACTACATAGCCTCAGATAACTTATTTCTTTAAAAGAATTTTGGGGCTTTCTGAGCCTTCCATTCATCTGACCCAATTTAGTATGAACTTCTTTTTATGAGTCTATTACAAAGAGTATTTGGTGCAAGACTATTAGCTAGTTAAGGACTCCTGATACTTACAATGTATAAATATATTCCTAAACTTGCAGCTCAAGGTTTAAACTCATCTGCTTCAATCTGTGTTTTTTGAAGAAAAATAATTATTGTGAACTGTCTCTAAATATTCCATAGAGAATCTTCAACTGAGTTTAAAAGCAATGATTTTAAGGTGTATAGAACCCGACAGTATATAAACCAAAATTGAAATGTCTATGAGGAAGTCACAGGATGTGGTTAGGAACCTGCACTTTCCTTTTAACATACTGGTTAATCAATACCATATCAATTAATATCATAACGTTGTAAATTGTTGCTGATGTTATCTTGGGGCTTTTAATTGATTGGGATGATACTCTGCAGGCTCTGCCTTCGGACTGGAGATGGTCTCTCCAAGAAACTATTGAACTTGGACAACAAGTAGCTGGACTCCATGCTTAATATATGTTTGCAAGGAAAAAAAAAAAAAAGAAACTATTGAACTTACTAGGACGATAAGATGCTGGACTTCATGCTTGGTAAACACTTCCAATGAAAGAATCTCAACTAAATTTGAACTGTGGTGATGCAGCGGGGTGGAGGAGTCCACCATGGGGGGAGGGTTGGGGGAGGGTTGGGGGAACTCCAGTGCCTATAACACTGTGTCACATAATGCAATGTAATTAATAAAATAAAGGAAAATTTTAAAAAAGCAATGATTTAAGTGATATGAGATGACCCTGAAACACTTCTATTCTTAGGCATTCTTTGTACCAAAAAAAGATTCAAACAGAAAAATGAAGAACCTCTACAGCAAATTACAAATCTAGTTTTGTTACAAGTATATTCCCCTAGAAGCAAAGTTCAAATTACATAAGTATCCCAGAGAAGTATTCTTGGTCTCGGGAATTGAGTCCCTGATAGGTATCAAAGTTAATAACATTCTTCTCTAACGCAGTTCTCAAAATTGACCATTTTCTCAATTGGAAATAGACATGTTCAAGTTTATTGATAAATTTCCATCAAACAAACACTTCCACAATTTTACCTCAAAATGGAAAGCAATGGAATAGATAGAAAGGCTCTGGGATACACATTAATGCCAAATCAGGTGAAAATAAAACAAATTCGCATATATAGCATAGTATATCAGTATAGAATTGTCAAATACATGTTATCCCATGAATTCTTTTATATTTGTTAAGTTTGTTGTTTTGCAACACATTGGCTTGACTTCACATGTAGTTTTGTACCAAGTAGTTACTGCTACATGACTACCCAATTTTTTATTAATAACTTACCAATTCTCTGCATATGTTTTTTAAAAATTTATTTGAGCAAGTTATACAGGTAGAGAGGGAGAGAGAAGGGGAGAGAAAGGGAAAGAGGGAAGGAGGGAGAGAGGTATGGAGAGAAAGAGAGAGAGAGAGAGAGAAGGAAGGAGGGAGGGAGGGAAGAGAGCGAGAGACAGAGAGAGATACCGACAGAGAAAGCACAACACAATTAATTGGTTTAATCCTTCAAATGCTTAAAATGACTGGAATAGGCTAAGCCAAAGCCAGGAGAAGGTAATGAAATCTAGCTTTCCAACATGACAACAGGACTAAATTGCTTCAATCACCTTGTACGATCTATGCCATTAGGAAGCTGGAGTATGGAGCCAGAGTTGAGAATCAAACCTGGGCTTGCAGATGTGGAATGAGATGCCCAGATAGTTCAAACACCTCCGCATAGGCCCTATCCTGTTACTGACACTTGACATGTTGTTCCTTCTATGCAGACCTGGACAGAACATCAGATAAGCAAATCTATGTGTTCAGGACTTAAGAGGCCTGCTAAATGTTGCCAAGTTCCATTTTAGCAGGCTGAACCTGTTTCTATTCCTCTATAATTTCCTGTCTTGTACAGGGGAAGTACACATTTACATTTTTTATATCCTGGTTAGTATCTGTTGTCTTACAAATACGTCAAATGGTCTTCAGGCATTTAGGATACCCAATAACAAAAGCTTCCCTGTTTTTAATGACCTCTTCAGTAACATAAAATGTATGGAAGAAATCAATTTACTGTTATTATAACTATATGAAATACTGACCCTTAATAAACAATACAGCAGTTGTTCCCTCTGGATTTATTGCAGTACACAACTCATGCACTTAGGCTAAAGGGTACCAGAAATATTCCCTTGAGTGAATCATGCCATCCATCATACACATCTGCAGTACAGGGAATCCATGTAGATGGGTATGGGTTTTGACTCTATGCATAAGAATTTTCACAGAATTCATGTGTGACCAAAATATTTATGGACAGCAGAAAAGCCCAGAACTTATGATGACTCTGTACTTGTATAAATAATGTTGTCATTTTATATGGAATTCTTATTCCTACTTTCATATAGTTTGGTTTGTTCATTAAGGGAAGTTGGGATGGTTCTTATAATTTTCAGAAAACAATGAGATAAGATATCTTAATAGCAGAACTAATGAAATTCATAAGTATGACACTAAGCTAAGAATGAACTGCTTATTACTTCACTATAAACTTGAATGGATTACCAGTCTCACAGGTTAAAAAACAATACATTTAAAATATAACCTGGAGCTGGTAGGCTTCAAGCATGAAGAAAAGGAAATAGAAAACCTAATTCTCTGAAATTCTTATCAGTTCATATCATATATGTATATATATATATGTGTGTGTGTGTGTTGAAATAACTGCACTATACTATATATATATTGTACCATACTATATATATTATCCACAACATACATATTTCACTTTACTGTATTATATTATATATTATACTATAATTGTGGTATACATAAAATTTGCAAACATTGCATGTTCATTGAAACAAAAAGCAATTTATTAGCACCAAATAACACAAGTTATCACATAAAATGAGGCACTATCATCATTTACTTGGCTGAAAATTAAAAAGAATGATCCAAGCAAACAATGTGTATATGGTTGAGATGGTTGGCATCGTATATGAAATCCATTTTCAAAAGCCTTTGAAAAATTTATGAATTATAAACTAGAAAGGAGATGATGAGTTAAGGAGACTGTTCAGTCTGGTAGAAAAAAAGTAGGGAGCATTTCTACTAGAGGATGACTTTCAGTCAAATATTCAAAAATATAAAAGACACTTAAAACATATGTGGTCATGTATAAGGAGAAGAATGAAAACAAAGTCAAGGGCCTAGCGTGGTAGCCTAGTGGCTAAAGTCCTTGGCTTGCGTGCGCCAGGATCCACTACGGGTGTCAGTTTGTGTCCTGTCTGCTCCAGTTCCATTCCACATCCCTGCTTTGGCTGAGGAAAGCAGTAGAGAATGGCCCAAAGCCGTGGGACCCTGTACCCATATGGAAGACTCAGAAGAAGCTCCTCCTGGCTTCAGATCAGCTCAGCTCTGGCCGTTGGGGCCACTTGGGAAGTGAACCAGGGTATGAAAGATTTTTCCCCCTCTCTCCCCTTGTCTCTGCTGATCTGAGCTTCCAATAAAAGTAAATAAATCTCTTTTAAAAGGCAAGTTGGATATATAATTCAATATTAAGACATTGATAAATTCATCAAATCTTTGAGATAGCTAATCATTGCAGTACTTAAAATTGGTGGTAATCATTGCTACTCTTATTTAAGAAAGGCAATGAGTTTTCAGAGAAAAAGAAAACCTAATGATTAAAATAAGACACACTAGACTGAGGCAGTTCTAGAGAAAAAAGGACCAGTTAGGAAACAATGGTAGTAAAATTACTAAAAAGATAAAAGATTAGTCCAGTCAAGTATGAATGGAATATTCGATCTGACAGATCTCCAATAAAGTATGAGTCCAATGCCTATATTTGGATGAGTATCAGGCAGTGTCAAGGTTGTGAGAAGGGATGACAATATAGCAGAAAATTAGGAAAGTAGGGAGATGGTACAAGGATATGAGTCTTATTTAGGGTGTTCAACTGATAATCGAATGTTGGAGTGGATAGGTATTTAAGATAAATGGTTAGAAAAGGTGAGGGATAAGGGCTAAATAGATACTCAACATGCTCGTCTATATTTTTGTTTGCTGAGTATTTCATAGTTTCTAAGAGTTTCAACATATGCTCCAATTTATTTTATAATAACTCAGTTTGCTAAGCATGCATTTCCTCATTTGGTTGGCCAGAAATACAGGATTAAAGAAGCAAAGTAACTTGCATCAAAATCCTACAGGGAATAAGTGAATAAAACCAAGACCATGGTATTCCTCCCTGCAAGCCCACCGCCCCGGACACTACACTGAGTAGCATTTTAAGTGTGAATCACTTCAGGATAGAAACTACAATGAGACAATATGACAATTAGTCCTTGGCATTCAAGGAAGAAAAGTAGATACCTTATTTACTTTTACTTTAATTGTTACTGCAACTTTTAATGACTCATTTTTCACTCTATTCAGCTATATACTTTGAAAAAAAATATGAAATGAAGGCCAAAGCATTTAGTCTTATTTTTTCCCACAATGCTGAAAGACTACATTTCATTAAATAGTTCTATCACTCTGAATCTTTCATTTAGAATAAAATAAATATTTTTTTAGTTGAAACATTATTTCATTTTACTAAAATGTTATGTATTAGGCAGAAACAGAATTCAATGGCCCTTATATTACTAAGTAAAATTAAATATGTCTTGTCACCTAACTACATTTATATATATGTATATATTCACAGAAAAAAAAAAACAGATTTCAGTGAAGTCATTTTTAATGCCTTATCCTGGAAAAAGATATTTTAAGAATAATTTAACGTCTACTCTGATTTCCAAGAAAAGACATACTAGAACATATTTAATCAATCATTTTGGTTACGTTTATTAAAGTGTAAATTCCCCCATTTCCCATTTGCCTGCATACTGCAGCATGGAAAACCATGTGGGTTAAAAAAATCAATAAAATGAATTTCAAATACTTATGTTCTCAAATTAGTGAAATAATCTTGTTTACCTTACCTAAATAACACATTAAAGTGTTTTCTTCAAAAGTGCTATAAATTGTCCAAGACTTACTTTGTAAAGTACACCAAAAAGGCAAATACTCTGTCATAAAAGAAAATCAGCCAACTCATCACTGACTTTCTGAACAGTTGAAGATAAGTATGGTTTGTAACTTTAATACTTGACTGAGGAACACTGCAGTATAACAGGATTGCATTTTATCAGAATAAATGCTTGGCAAGACTACTTGTATTCCTGAAATTTAAAAAATTAAGTTTTTTTTTAAACATATGAAATTCTTTTCTGGTCTGTTTTTTAAGCTTATACCAATCAACTATCTGAAATCTGTCATGAAGTTTGTAAAGGACGTGAAAAATAAAAGCAAATGAATAGATGTCTATTAAATTCTGAAACCTTACTAGTTAGAAGGGTAACTTAAAAAACTTTTGCAAAAAATTAATTGAAAGAAAAATTTGCCTTAGTGAAAAATTTTTAAATCTATGTATATATTTTCATAATATATATTATATATATATAATATATATATATATATATATATATATATATATATATATATACACCACTCAACTAATTGATTACAAGCAAAGGATTCAAAAGAGCCAGTATTGTGGCATACCAGACTAGGCTGGTGATTCGGGCAACTTTATCCCCTATCAGAGTGCAGGTTCAATTGCCGACAACCGTGTTTCCAGTCCAGTGTCCATGGAAAATGGCTCAAGTACCTGGACTTCTGTATCCCATGAGAGACATTCAGATGTAGCCCCAGGTTCCTTTGATCTGGTCCTTCCAGCCCTGGCTACTGTGGATGTTTGGTGTGAAGAACCAGCAAATGGAAGAAATCAAAATCAACCAGTCTCTCATTCTCAGTGTGTACAGTGAAGAGTGTATGCATGTGTATGTGTAACTCATCTTAAATAAGATGCAAAATGAATTTTTATAAAGCTAAAACAGAATAGTAGATCATGGATAAAAGCATTTTTAGATTGCAATTGTACTATAAGAAATGGGATTGAAATGCTTTATGATTATCACTGTCATTGCTAATGTTTCATATTCCCTAAAGAATCATGAAAATTAACATAGTTAATACAGGATTTTGTTTAAGAGAAAAATGTTTTCAAGTTGTGCAAAATTAATGTCATTATGGCCTTAATTGATGTATTTGTAGTCTTTCAAAGTCGTCAACCTTTGTGACGTGCACAAACACATGGCAGACTCACAAGCTTGCATAAAATCCAGATGGTCAATAGCCACATAAATAGATCAATGATTACAAAGACTGATTAACGAAACAAAAATGAGCTCTACTATTACACATGCATGAACTTCCTGACTGCAAGAATTACACTCTAGAACTGGTTAATTGAAGGAAGTTGGAGAATCTTTTCTCACTGCAGAATCAATAGATTTCCATCAGTCTTTCACGGCTAAGGTTTCTGCCTGGCATTGGCAGAGTGGATGGCATGACGTTAACTTCATTTAATGAATTTGTCACTATCGAATAATCAGTTATATAGATCACATTATGTGTTTTGAGACTTAAAATCACATTTGGAAAAACAAAAAAACTGTTACAACGTATAGATCCTAAACACATTGGGTACAGTGCTAGATATTGAAATGGATATAAAAGAACAGCAACACAACTAGCTTATATGACAATTATTGGGGTGGGTCAAAGGGCAGGAAAGCAAGCTGGGATATCTCCAATGGATGCATTGCAGTATTACACAGAACATCCCCAAAGGAATTTTCGTAGATTTCAGGTAGAAAAGAGCTATATTTTACCTGAGGTATTATTAAGAAGCATTTAGGCCTGTTTATTAAAAAAGGAATTAACTTTAAATGAAAGCAAGGGAGGGGGAGAAGGGAGGGAGTACTGGAATAGCTACCTAAACATTTCAATTGGGGTGTCAAAAGAGATAGTCATAGCCTTTCCCTATTTTCCTACCTGACAATTGTCTTTTTTCTTTGTATTTGTTGAACTCTATTAATGGAGTCATGAAACTTTTGACTATATAGTAAACCAAAGAATGTCATAAAGACTATTAAAATGGGAAAAAAAAAACATGTTTAAGAAACAGTAGAGAATAAAAGATGTTTTCTCTGTTCTCTTTTACTTATCACACCACTAAAATTTCCTGTGTCGGCTTCTGTGACATCTGACAAGTACCCAAGCCCTCTCTCTGATATGTTAATTTCTTTTTATCTGATTGATTTACTATTATCCATGTTCTTAATCCATGTGGCTTCCAGAAACACAGTCTTTGCCATCCATGTGGGGAGACCCAGATGGGAACTCCTGGCTCCTTGATTCAGCCTGGGCTAACACTAGCCTGTGAGATATTTCCTTCTAATTCTATCTTTGAAGTTAGCAAATAAATCTTTAAAATAAAATCTTCCCTTCTCTAGTGGAGGTATTTTCTCTCCATCATAATTCACCTCTTTTTGTCAGTGGTATAATCAAAGTCCTTATTACCAAGACTTTTTATGAATCAGAATTTAACTTATTATTTACCTATCTTCCACTTTTATCCTACCCCTAATATATTTCAGGTATCTGTTATACCGTAAACTTAAAATTTCAATTGTCTCCTATGTTCAGTCTCTTCATGTCAAGCCCTTTGGAATACTGCAGATAAGGTAACTTTCCTAAGCAAACAACTGGAGCATTCTAAACTCAACAGTTTAGCATTCAAGTTGTCTTCCAACGATCAAAGATCTGGTGCTTATAGGGCTAATAATGAGTTAGAGTGCAGGTAGAAGGCAGAAAGAAGAGATAGGTTCTGATATTAGTTGGAGTGTGTATAACATTAAAAATCTATTTAACCATTATAAAGATCAAGAGAATTTGAGAGCACGAAAAAGGGGAGAGATAAAGCAGAATGATTCTGAGTTAGTTAGTGCTGTTTATGTCTGTACAATACAACCCCAATCAATACGATCTTTCCTATTGCCACCCAAAGACTCTTGGGCTATACCAGAATGATGAAAACATTACCCTGTATACGCCTCAAGCCTTTCTCCAAAATTCTTTTCTCTAATCCCAATCTGAATTGAAGGCCACTAGTGTGTCAATATCAAGAACAAATATCACTTCAAGAATGGCTATTTTAATCCGAACCCTGCAACTCCCTTCTCTAAGACTCTATACAATGTTCCAGTCTTCTTTATTTCTCCATGGAAAGCTTCTGCATAAGCTTTTAGATCCCTTCTCAGACACAAAGGATCATAAAAGAAATATACTGAGTTATATAGATATTTACAAAAATAAATTGTGACACAAGCGATCTGCTTCTTGATTAGAACATTCAAAAATAAGATATAAGTAGTTCTGTCATGATTTTGAAGTAATAATGAGGATAAACAAAACTTCAAGATATCTGCGCAACTGCAACGGGATAAAAAATGTTTATTTTTCCAATTAGTGTCACGTTTAGTGATACTATTAATATGATTTTGGTCTGGTACTTGCATTGTTAATTAAAGGAAATACTGAATATTGATTAGAGGTTAATGAAAAATGAAGATGCAATATTATTCACATCTAACTTCAGGGTTTCTTTTTTTTTTTTTTTAAGATTTTATTCATTTTATTACAGCCAGATATACACAGAGGAGGAGAGACAGAGAGGAAGATCTTCTGTCCGATGATTCACTCCCCAAGTGAGCCGCAACGGGCCGATGCGCGCCCATCCGATGCCGGGAACCAGGAACCTCTTCCGGGTCTCCCACGCGGGTGCAGTGTCCCAATGCATTGGGCCGTCCTCAACTGCTTTCCCAGGCCACAAGCAGGGAGCTGGATGGGAAGTGGAGCTGCCGGGATTAGAACCGGCGCCCATATGGGATCCCGGGGCTTTCAAGGCGAGGACTTTAGCCACTAGGCCACGCCGCCGGGCCCTAACTTCAGGGTTTCTTGAGTTCTCTCCATAGCTTTCAAAAGGGGTTATTGATTCCTTGATTCTTAATCCCTGCTCCACCACATCTTTGTAAATCATCATACAATAACAATACACTACATCATACGTGGATCATCTTTTACTCATATATACCTTCTGACTTGGAGCAGAAATTATCTACAAAATGTTTTTTTTCTCAGAATTTAAAACTATTTGTACACTCCAGCGAGCTTAACTAGAACATGCTTTCCTTTATCGCAAAATATGTGGATCACTTTTTTTGAAACTCTGAGTTTATTAATGTTCTATAAGACTGTCTACAAATATTTTCTTTTTACCACTGAAACACTAAAAACAATGACTAATCTTAGATTTGTTTCTCAATAGATCAAAGTAAATGATGCTGAATCAGATTTCCAAACCTAGGATAATAAACATCAACTAAATTTAGTGCACATTTTTTGGAAGCAATTTATAATTACATGTATTAAAGTCTCCTCAGGGCCCGGCGGCGTGGTCTAGCGGCTAAAGTCCTCGCCTTGAAAGCCCCGGGATCCCATATGGGCGCCGGTTCTAATCCCGGCAGCTCCACTTCCCATCCAGCTCCCTGCTTGTGGCCTGGGAAAGCAGTCGAGGACAGCCCAATGCTTTGGGACACTGCACCCGCGTGGGAGACCCGGAAGAGGTTCCAGGTTCCCGGCTTCGGATCGGCGCGCACCGGCCCGTTGCGGCTCACTTGGGGAGTGAATCATCGGACAGAAGATCTTCCTCTCTGTCTCTCCTCCTCTGTGTATATCTGGCTGTAATAAAATGAATAAATCTTAAAAAAAAAAAGTCTCCTCAGGGTATGTAAACTTTTAAATATTTTTACATGTTTCTATGTCTTAGGACATTTCAATTCTTCCTACACAATGAATTCATTTTCTATTTTAAGGTTTGACACTTTGTATCAAAAAATCTATTAATATTTATCATAATTATCTTACAATTTGAGCTTGATCTTACTGATCAAATAAAGGTTTTCTTTTTCTTTACTAAGGCACTTACCTTGCCAAATTACCAAAATCTATTAGTGGTTTGCAAGGATAAGCCTATTGACTCACACTAAGAAAAATAATACTGGTGTACATTCCAGTTGTTAGGAAGTGATGCATTGTTGTTGTTGTTGTTATAAGGAAACAGCCATGCAATATGAGCAGCAAACAATGATTTTGCATGGATGAAGTTCAGTACGCTGTAATCAGATGAACTTACAAGAAAGTTATTCCAATGATACATATTTTTTTTTGATGGTGGAAAGCCGAAGTTTACTAGTGGCATCAGACTTAACACAGCAAGGGTCATATAGGATAAGGGAGGAGGTATTGACCTTATCAACAAAATCCATCAACTGCTTCTATACTTTTGTTTGGAACTCCTCTTGTGTTTATATATATATATATATACAATATATATTATTAACCTTACATAGTTGACTAGGACACAAAGGGTCAAGGGCTACAGGAAAGTGGGTAAGATCATTGTTTCCACATTATTTTTTCTCTGTATCTGGGAGGAGGGGAGAGATAAAGGGCAAGGCCCCACCCAGCCTCCCACTCACCCCAGGTCCCCAAAGTGAGGTATGCTCCGAGGGTCCTGCTCATGTAGTTTTGATAGTTCAACGGTTCTGAATTGCTGCCAGTCCTGCCATTCTAAAAACAATGAAATCTATTCAGAATCCTCTGGTTGACATAGTCTCTTCATGGTTGGCGTTCTGAGATCAGCAATTCAGTTGGAGGAATCTCCAAAGAAACTTCGTCTGAGGTGATCCCAGACCTGATTCTTGTGTGTGCTTGCCAGTACAGGGTCTGGCACCATCCATGGCCCCAGTCAGCTTATGCACATGCTGGTTGTTGCAACTGTTGGGTCTTTTCTGATTTCAGCCCTGTCTTCCACGCAAACTAATGGGTGTTGTAGTCCAGCCCGATCCTGCCCACTTCATACTCGGCCCTCTCACAAACGAGTGGGAGCTGCAGCCTAGTCAGGGAAACTCCCCATAACCCCCACCAGGCCTGCACCCTACCCTGGTTCCCATGTTTGCCAGTATGTACCGCAGACTTGTTCAGTCTGTCCCACATCCCATTTAGCTCTCATACATGTCAATGGGCATTGAAGCCTAGTTCAACCCAACCAGCCCTGCTATCCAGTCCACACACATACTGGCAGGTGCCTTTCTGTCTAGTCACCCCTGACCCTGTCCTGGTTTTCAGGCTCTCCAGTGGGAGTGGTAACCCAAGAGGAAGGTGCCCACTATTTCCCTCCCAGGCCACTCCCACTCCCTGATTATGCACTCTCCAGGTGGTTATGGAGTTTAACTTGACAGAATTAGACCCCAATGCCAGCCTCTGAGAGATTATGCTGCAGCAAAGTCCAACCAACCATCACCTAGTCTAATTTATGCTTGCACCAGTAGGAGCAGTCAGCCAAGACTGGCTTTTCCCTGATCTAGTTCAAATGAGGCTTATAGGTGTTGTAGCCCTGCCTGGTCTTATCTGCCCCCATCCCAACTCAGGCTCTCCAATGGGAGTGGCTGTCCAGCAGGGGATCCCATATTCCCCCTGCCGGCTTTGCCCCCTCCCTCCCTGGTTCTTACGTGTGCTGGATGGGCGCTGTGGCCACATCTGGTATAACTCACTTCACCTTGGCTTTCCATCATGTGCACTGGTATATGCTGTGACTGATCCTGGCACAACCCACACTCTGTTCTAGTGCTGGGATTCGCCAGCAGGTGATGTGAACTGGTTCAGCCGGGTCTGCCCTCAACCTAAGCCAAATGTATGCTGGTGGATATCTTTCTCTGACCTGGTCTGAGTTGCTCCCTATTGTGGTTCTTGCGCTCACCTGCAGGGACTGTGTCCCAACAGAGTAGTTGCCCAAGCTCCTCCATCACAACCTCTCTCTATGAGCATACCTGTGGGTTCATGGGCCAGCCCTACTTGGTCTACCTCCTGTCCTGACAGTAACAGTGGCGTTTCCTTGCTGTCCTTCAATCCATTCCTGTTTTTACTGTTGGATATTTCAGCCCAGCCAAGGCTCATCAATACCCAGACACTGCTAACACCACACATGGCTCAGCAGCGGCAGAGACCTACCCTAGTCCATCCTACATCTACCCAGGTTCTACAGAGCACCAGATGGTGCTAGAGTCTAGCCTCGTTAGGTTTGCCCAGCCCCAGTTTACACTTGTGCCAAGGGAGATTGCAGCCACATCCAGACCAGAGTGCAGCCTCCACTCCAACCCACGCATTCTCCCATTGGAACCCCAACCCAGCAAGAGTGTACTTTCACAGCTCCCCAACCAGGTCTATTCCCAGCTCTAGATTACACACACATGCCAGTGGTTGCTCTGACCCAGCTGGCTTAGCCCCTCACCTGTCTCAGCCTTTGCCTTCGATGCTGTGGCATAGTACCCCCGGCTCATGCAGACCAGTCAGCGTAAGAGCCTAGCTCTGCATGACCTGTGCTCCATATTGATTTCTGTTCTTCCTTGTGAGTTAAGGGTTGCTCGGCCCTGCCTGGTCCGCCCCCTTGCAGTCACTGCTTGACCCACCCCACATGCTGTTTTAGGATGCACATTCAGGTACTACTACATTGACATGCACAGACTGTTGTCGGTTCCTTTACCCGTAAGTGATGGCAGGTTCCATGGCCACACCTAGCTCAGCCCATCACCACCCAAGCTTGCACGTTAATCTGTGGGACTTGTATTTCCACAGGATTGGGCCCACACTTCCCCCCCAGAATCTTTCCCCAGACCTGGTTCTCCTGTGTGCCGGTTAGTGTCTTGAACCTGCCAAGTGTGACCCATCCATTGTTCCACCAGTCAGGTACTGGTACCTAACCCTGCCAGACAGGTCCACAGCCATAGCTTTCATGTGGACTGGTGTGTGGCAGTCAGTGATGCTCTACGCTAACAGCCCATCTCAGGATTCATGTGTGGGCTGGTGAATCAGTCTGGCCCAAATAGATGTTATGGATTCTCTCCTTCAAACCACCAGATCTCAGTCCCCATGCTTGTCAGAAATTTCCATGACCCCGTTACTGGGAATCACCCAGGAATCATCCCTCACCTACACTCACACTGGGCTTATCCATGGATGTCCCTAGGCAGCAATTACATACCTTAAAAACCCCAGAGCTTGCCACGGGGTGGCCAGCAGGCACAGCCATGTGCCAAACAGGCACACTGGCCTCCTAAAAGTTAGGACTTGGTCACCACTTGGCAGCAGTGACCATGGCCGGAGTCCCTAGCATGTGGCCTGGCTGGGGCACCCCCTGCAGCCACGATGCTGCAAGAGGCTCCTTTTGCCCCAGCCCAATGGCTGAACTGATGATACCTATTTAGTGCTATGCGTTATCAATGTATTACATGATAATTAGACATAAATGGTAAAGAAGCCATATGAATGGCAAATTCATGTTACTTATCCATCACTAAAGCAAACACTTCTGGGATGGGAATGGTAAATAGGTTCTGGTTATTCCAATCTTCTCTCCCAAAAAAGGGAACTGGTCTTTGGAGGTTGGAAAGTCATATTAACTATTTTGGTACAGGAAGAGCCTAACTTAACAGAAATGCTTAATATTTGATCTGTATGAATAGAAACAATATTCACATTGTTAATTCATATGAGTTGTTTATCATTTGTGCAACATACCCAAGTAACACAATTTCAATTATGCATATTAAAGTGTTTTCTTCCTATAAGCAGAACTAAGAAAATAAGTTTTGATTGAGCAAGGTAAAGAAAAAAATATAGAATATTGGACACTGTGAAGCATAAAACATGGCATTTTTAAAGTTCCTAGAACATAGAAGGCACAAAACTAAAGGGGCAAAGGAGTGAAACAGCCGGAGAAAGAAAGTGAGTGAGTGAAAGAGAAGAGGGAATGGGAAAAAAGAATAGGGAAGATAGATTTTAAAAAACAGGATGAAGAGAGATAGGTCCAGGTCAGCTCATACATAGCACTCAGAAAACATACAGAAGCACAGAGTATTAGAGCAGGATTTATACCTTGCGATTCTCCGTCATTACACCCTCCCAGAGAACAAGCCAAGATTTAGCATCACAATGTAATTTTATAAGCACTGTTTTTGACCAAAAAATGGAGAAAATTAAAGCCAGCAAATCCAAGAATTGAGATATAATTATTGCCAACTCCAAATTTTAAGCAATCCATGCTTC
This sequence comes from Ochotona princeps, assembly GCF_030435755.1. NCBI lineage: Eukaryota > Metazoa > Chordata > Mammalia > Lagomorpha > Ochotonidae > Ochotona > Ochotona princeps. The sequence continues at coordinate 62,392,655 of NC_080865.1, read as the reverse complement.
CCAATAGGACTATATTTATCCAATTTAAACAGGGAAACAGAGACATATTTTTTACATATAATAAAATTAGACCTAAAAATAACCTAGGTAATATATTTCTGGTGAAATATGTTAAAAGCTTGTTGTATGCAAGCCACATTCCTAAGGTGAGAATCTCTGCCGGTTCTACATTCCGTGAAGACTTGAAAATATAACTCTAATAAATATTTTTAATATTACCATCAAATAAGTAACAAAGTACAAGCACCATTCCACATATGTATATTCTTTTCTTTATTTACTGAGACATATGAAAGAAAATCTATCCTGTTTTAATGGTAAAATAATGACTACATTGATTAACTCTTCAAACTACAGTTCTATTGTAGTATAATTTTATTACATAGAAAAGATTAGAAAACTTCACTTAGAGTAGCATTACAGGTTTATTTACCATGCAATATTTTAAAACTAAAGGCTCCAATTGGAAGAAAGAGGGAAACTTCATGCCTTTTTACTGTGTGAACAATCAATGGACTAATAAGGATAGGATAAATAGGCGTCTTCAATAAGGTCATGGCAACTGACATTACAAAAAAATTACATATGAATTTAAAATATTTTATACCAAAAAAAACTAATCTTTTAATTTCAAATTTTTTGAACTTTTTTCAGGTTCCCTCACTTGATCAATTCTCCATTTACTTTCAGAGAACTATACATCAGTTTGGTGCACTAAGTTTTTTTTTTTTAAATGGTTTTTTCACATTGTGATTTCTTATTAAAGTGTAGCTTTAATTGATATAGCTACAGTACGATAACAAAGAGCCTGTATAAACTCAATAAACTTCAATCTCACAAAAAAATCATGCCTAGATTTCAAATATGTAAGTGGGAAAATATGTGACATAAGCCTATAACTCTAAAGAACATTTGGAGAGACACGTCGCAAATAGTTCACACGGGTTCTCTGAGATTTAGAAACAATTTGAGCACAACATGGCAAAATTGCAAAATTACTGATTGTAAAGGACTCAGTGTCTTGTTAAAGTTAAAATAAATGTATTCACTGGTTCATTCCCCAAATGGCTTCCAATGGCAACAGCTGATGATCCCAAGTCAGGAGCAAAAAGGACTTTCTCCAAGTCCTCCACGTGAGTGCAGGGGCAAAAGGCTCTGGGCCATCCTCCACTGCTTTCCTATGCCATAAGCAGGGGGGCTAGAGCAGACATCGAGCAACTGGGACATGAACTGGTGCCCACATTAAATGCAAGCCCTAAATAAAATATTTTTTGTTTTTTTTATAAAAAAGCGGCAAGTGTGGGTGCTTGGCCTAGCAATATCTGTTAAAATGCTGATGTCCCACATCACAATATGTGGGTTCAACTAATCGCCCTAGCTCCTGATGTCATCTTCAGAGGAATAAAGCACTGTAGAAGGCAGCAGTCATGCATCAGTTAGTTCGATTTCCAACACCCAGGTGATAGACTTAGATTTAGTACAGCTGCTAACTCCCAGGTCTAGTGCAGCCCAGGCCCAGTTATTGCAGGAAATTGATGAATGAACCAGAGAATGCAGAGCTGCACACATACACTCACTTTCTTGCTCACATTTTCTTCCTTGCCTTTACAAATGAGTAACTTCAAAGACATCAAATAAGTCTAAACAACCCTCCCCCAGAAACACATCATGACTACATCTTGTTTTATTGCTCTTTAAAAAAATAAAGAACTTATTTATTTATTTGAAAGGTGGAATTACAGAAAGAATGAGAGAGAGAGAGAGAGGAGGGGGGAGGCAGGGAGAGAGAGAAAGAGAGAAACACTCAGGGCCATACGTAGCTAGAATTAAAACATTTCTACGTAGTGCTTTACTATACAGAGCATTTTATGTGGCCTATTCCTGACAACTGCCCTGCAACGATAGATGAGAAAGCAGAGTTTTAGAAAACTAAACTTGCTTACCCATGGGAGGCAGAATATCATAATGTATTTAGAGCCCAGATAGACCTTGTTTTGAATCTCAGGTCAGCCTGTCTACTAACTGAAAGCCTGTACCATTAAGCAATAACTCTAAGCCTCAGTTTCCTGATTTGAAAAATGCATATAACAGTTATATCACAGAATTATCCTAAGGTCAATGAAGTAATAAATACATAAGGTCGTTGTCTTAATCACCAGGAATCTTGTAGTACCCAACAAAAGACAACTCTATCACTTAATCCTTAATCCAGAACAACCTATTTAGCCTCTTAAATTGTGTTTTCATCCATAAAATAATCACTATTTTATGCATTTAATGAGATGATATACATATCACTTCATGTACAGTGAATGATAGATAATGATATGCATGTATAGACTTTATTTAAAAGAATAAAAGCTAATAAACAGTGGGGGAAAAAAGAAGCTAAAGCTTCTGCAGTGAGCTCTTTTTTAAAAGATTTATTTTATTTATTTGAAAGGCAAAGTGACAAAAGGAGAGACAGAGAAAGAGATATCCTATATGCAGGTTCAATCCTCAAAAGCCCTCAACAGCAGTGGCTACGGTAGGTGGAACTGAGGAGCCAGGAACTGCATCTAGGTCCCAGATGTCCCAGGTGGGCAGCAGGGGCCCAGATACCCTGTTATAGTTGCTGTTTTCCAGGTGCAGGATCAGAAGTGGAACATTCTGAACCTACACAGGGGAACAGGTGTTCTAACAGGGAAGCTGGTGTCAGTGGCAGCAGCTTAACCCACGGTATCACAATGCTGGTTTCCTGGTAAGAACACTTAAGATCAACACAACTAAACATTCCTGATTCTATTAGCCATGATATAGAAGACCACTTTCTCATAATTCCATGGAAAAGAAAGCAATTGAGATACACCTCTAAAAATGTTCTCAAAAAGAAAATATCCAAGTTACCTGAATTAAGGCCTCACTCAGCATGTCTTCATCAACTTCCAAGATAATGTTTTTTATGTCTTCATATGGCATGCGATATGATCCCAGGAATATTGCTAAAAGAAAATTTTATATTTAAAAATAGAACAGCAACAAAAATTTAAAAGTCTTAAGAAATACCTGACATTGATTTCATAGACTCAAAATATAGTTTTTGTCACAAACTTTAATTCACAGATTTATGAACACACAAAAGTTACTTCCATGTGATAGATGTTTCTAACCACCTAACCAAAGTGACCTATTACCTCAGGCTCTAAAATTTACAGCTCATGTAGATTTCTGTACCAAATAAAACCCTTAGTAATTTAGCACTCACTCTTATATGTTTACATTTTAGGTTGGGATGGTACAAAACAGTCCATAAAAACTTAAGAGATTTTATTTCACACTGGACTTTTAATTCAATGTATAATTTTGTGTTGATGAAAACAACCACACAGCACAACTTAGCTAAAAGTATCCAAATAAAAGGCAGCAGATCATTTTTCAGTGGCCTCCCCTTATATGTGGTTTCTAGTTTCACAGTCTGCTGCAGAATACAAACAAAAAAACAAAAAAAAGACCTAAAAATGTGCAGTTGGAATTTTTAAAGATTGTCTAAGTTTAAAGGTTTTAAATTACATGATATTTTGCTTTTCTCTAATTTTTATCAATTTTATTTACTTGTTTGATAGCGCTTACATCCCTTCATTTTCTCTTCACATGCCTATAGTAGCCAGTGAGGGGAGCAGTGCAGTGGGAGAAGTAAATTCAGGAAGCAGAAACTGAATCCAGTCTCCTATGTGTGAGTGGCAGGAACACAACTGCTTAAGAGATGGCAGCTGCCTTCCAAAGTCTGCATTAGCAGGTGGCTGGAATCAAGAGCCAGAAACAAGAGTCAAATCCAGGATCCCTGATGTGGGAGGTGGGTACTTTCATCAGTTCTAACCACTAGGCCAAACAGTTCTGTAGTTCATTTTTCACTGTGTGATGAAATATCAGTGACTTCCTAATATGCTAAACCCAGAACACAAATCATTCTTGTGTCTAGCACATCCATGTTGCAAAAGCTACCTGTCCACTGGTTGGCTATTGGTCATCTCTGTTATCAGACTATTTGTCACTTTAAGGCATTGCTAGTACTAAAGAATTTCTTATTTTACTTACAATGAACCCAAGAGGCCAGAATAGTTATATCAGCAATTCTGATATGAGAAACAGAAGCCATAAAGGGCTTTAAGTATTATATACCATCAAAAGAAAAGATGAAGTACCATAGGATATTTGGAGAAGAGAGGCTACATTCATGTTACTTCATTACAGTGTATTTTTATAATTGGTCTTTTAGTATTTGCTATAGTTAATATTGCACTATGCCTAACTCATAAATTAAGCTTCATCATAGTACATACACATTGAAAAATACAGGCATCCACTGGAAGTCTTGAAACACAACCATCACCGATGAGGGTAGATTACTGACCTTACAATTGTTTCACATAAAAAAAAAAGTGCCCAGAACATCAGTGCCTTTGCTTTCCTGCTGGCAGTGATGTGGCATACTATTAGTCACTTCATACAAGGAATCATGATTTCTCCTCTCAACTTTTTCTTAACTGGGTATACATTATATTGAAATGGCTTAACAAATTATACCTAGAATTGCTCATAATTGCTCAAAGAATTTTTAATGGCATGTTCCACTTTAATCTCCATTAAACGGTTTTTAAAATAGAGATCTGTTCTCACCAAAATCTGAACATACTTTTTTTTTTTCATGACAAAGCTTATGACCTCATTGGTAGCGGAACAAATTTTGTCTATGTAAATGTTTACCTATTTATTAGTAGCAAACAAGATCCTTCCCAATTGAAATTAAAAAAAATGTTGATAGATATCAACCAGTAATTAACATCATGTTGTGTTACGGAAAAGGTATTGAGCAAGAACTTTATAAAGAAAATTTACTATTAAATGAGCCATGTACAAATTCACTACTGTCAGAAGGCTGTTTCCCTGACAGCAACGTTCTGACACAAGAATGATGAGTTGTTTGATTTGAATGTTATTTTCTATAGTACATTCTTTAACAAAATTAACTCCCATGGTATCCCTTTGTACAATTAGAAATACCTGATGTGCTGAAATTTCTAATACATACATTTCAATATCTTTAGAATCTAAACAGTATACTATTGTAACAAGAAAAAAATGATTCTGAATTCAACAAAAGAGAAGTTTGTCAGAATAACAGCTTTCTTAAAAGAAGATGAGTTTGTCAAGCTACATTAGCAAAAGCATATTTAATAGCTGACTGGTTTGTTAATATGTCAGTATTAACTAACCAGTTTTATCGTGCAGAGGTTTAACTCTCTCACATTACATTTACTTAGAATCTAAAGGAACAACAGTAAAAGGTTTTCGTCAATATGACGAGCAAATACTCTAAAACCCCCAATCCCAACCCCAAATAAATAAATTAATTAATTAATTAACTCTTTTAACTGTGTCTGATGCTTAACTGTGATCTCCAATAATAATGACTTCCCAAAGGGCTGGTGCCATAGCTCAACAGGCTAATCCTTCACCTTCAAGTGCTGGGATCCCATATGGGCACCAGTTCGTGTACCAGTTACTCCACTTCTGATCCAGCTCCCTGCTTATGGCCTTGGAAAACAGCGGAAGATGATACAAGTCCTTACAACCCTGTACCCATGTTGGAGACCTGGCTTTGGATCAGCTCTGGCCATTTGCGGCCATTTGCAGCCATTTCGGGGAATGAAACAGTGGGTGGAAGAACTTTGTCTCTCCTCCTCTCTGTAAATCAGCCTTTCTAAAAAAAATAAACAAATCTTTCAAGAAAGAAGACCTCACAAACATTTATTATTCATCAGTTTTGTCTGATCTGTCTATGGCTAAATTATTATTTTATCCAAACAGTCTCCATGTTGAATAAATGACAAAAAAAGACATTCCAAATTATGTTTGCTCAGAATTTGCTTCTAGTAGATGTTAAATGCTCACGTTCAAAGAAGTTACAACTTTGGTGAAATACATTCAATAACCCTTTACCATCACCACTTCCACCACCCTTATGCAGAAAATGTTACATACACAGATTTTGAGCTGTTTTGGAATCCAAAATTCTCAATTCTTTCAGTTTCTTCTTTGCAGGCATAGACTTCTTTTCTTCTGAAGCTTCAACATTTTTTTGAACTGAAATAAAAAAAATGTAGATTCATAAACAACGATACTAATCCAAGTACATCAAATGACATTAGTAAGGCATATTAACTACATTAATAAACTTCATTCTGAAATCAATGAATGTGCTTATTTCATTAGCTCAAGGAAGAGGATAAACATAAAAATATAGACCTGTTTAGAGGTTTCCCTACAAATTAAATATCAGCACTTAAACAGAAAAGATAAGCCAAATAGCCAAAAATCAATTGCTGCTTCTTAGCTAATGTGCAACATTAATTACTTCTTTACCAGGTACCTACAACAGCACTAGAATTAAGTATATAGCAAAAATTCACTAATTTGGACTAATTGAGGCAAAAGCAAGACTTGCATTTCTCTTAAACTATGTTAAAACTTAGATATTATTTAATTCAATTAAGTTACTTTAAACCACCTAAGGTAACGGCAACTGCAAACAGGTTGCCATAGAACACACATTACTGAGACTGCTTTAAACAATGAATATGAACCATCTGCAAGTTGCATAACAGTGGCACCTATTTGCATACATATAATTAGAGAATGGCAAAGATGTAGGTCTTTTGAGTGAGTTATTTCTGTCTCCCTTATTAAAAAAAGTGTTATTTGCTTTCTTAGAAGAATAAATCTACCTTTACATTTTCCAGAAGATAACCATATAAATCAAAGTGCTTAAATGGACCGAGATTGTCAGGTGTGGAAGGGCCAAAGATGGCTTTAGTCCAGTGCCTACTCCATGCTCAATTGGATAACCAGTGAGTTCACTCAAACCCCTCCCCCAAGTAAATACACCCTAAAAAATATGGCAGCCAAGTCAGAAAAAAGAAGAAGTTTGAAACCAAAGACATATACAGTTCTTTGAATACACTTGCTAGATTGGTCCTATTAGCTCCTAGTCTCTCATCATCTCCCAGCCACACTGCCTTGACCCATAGTCTCCTTGACCTCCTAGAATTGCCAATCAAGTTCTTATTAAAATTAGCTCACCAAATGGCTCATGTATTGCATCTAAGGACCTACAAGTTTCTGGAAGACAAAGCTCATGAAGCCATTGTATCTCTCTTGTAGACAATATCTTCATGTTCCTGCTTATCTGGATAATCTTGAGGGATATCTTTGCTAGGTACTTCAGGCCCAAGAAAAACATAGCTATCACCTACATGTAGCCAGCACACAGTCTGAAGACCATTTTGCCACTATTAAAATTCCCTAAAAAATATGATATGACCAATCCATCAAATAACTATTGAAGACCAATCAGGAACTTGGAGAGCAGCTCAACAAGGGCTTCTCAGCCCCAATGTCAATCTAAAAGAAACTTCACCCCTGATCCCTTAGGAAGCCCCAGGAATTAAGTGACAGCTATCATATTTAAAGCTCTGTGCTCTGAAATAATACCTATTTTTTTTCACCACAGCAGTGTCAGTAATTGGTTTCCTACTCACTGGGCAACTGCATCCAGTTTTACAATTCTATGCCATTTCCTCCAACCACTTTTGGGGAAGCAGTTCAAATCCCTGAACTGCTACTACATAGAAAAATCTATTGCCTGTATTATACTCTAGTATTGGCAGTTAAGTTTTTCCAGTGTAAAACTAGGGTTGTATGTAATGGCACTATTAAAATTTTACGAGAAAATTAGGTCAACATTTTTTTCAATCAAGGAGTGATAGGCTTTTGCTCCCAAACCCATGCTCTTAAATTTCATCACTGATGCCTATAATCATTATGTTTGTTTACTACTATCACAAATATAACATCACTTTGAGGCAATAATAATATTTATTACTATAATTCATCTAATCATTATAAGATCAGAAACAAATCACTGGTTTTCTGTTTAAGATGAAAAACAACATACTACCATAGTGCACTTTTGTTCAGGCAATACATTCACAGATATTAGCACTCAAGAGTTTTTCATGATGCATTATAGAATGCATCAAAAATACTGCAAGTCCATTAAGACTCATTTTGTTTAATGTGCAACATACAGAAAAATGAAATGAATTGACTTAATATTAAACTAATGGGTAAAATAAAATTCCTTAGTAACTTAAGTTCTAACACTTCTATACTTTATCAGACTCATAAATATAAAATAATGTACAATTTAAGAGGAGATAATAATTACATTTGAAAATTATGATCTTAAGATAGCTGACAAATAGTTTATCATATCAAGTCAACACAATAGTTATTATTACTACTCAAAGGGCTTTTAATATACTGCTAAAATTATCATAAATATGACTTAAAGGATGTTCCAGGAACTGGTGGTGTGGCACACTGGGTTAAACTGAGACTTGCAACAGCAACATCATATATCCAGAGCACCACTTCAGGTCCTTGGGTGCCCTGCTTCTGATCCAGCTTCCTGTCAATATGCATGAGAAGGCAGCAAATTATGGTCTAAATATTTTGGTCCCAGCCACTCCAGGAAGATGAAGCTCCAGGTTCCTGATTTTGGCCTGACCCAAACCTGTCTGTGCAGTCATCTGTCAAATGAAACAGGAGACAGAAATCAATCTCCCTCTCTCCCTCTCTCCTTCTTCCAATCCCTTCACTGAACCCATGAGGCAGTGAAAGGGCAAACTAAAATTACTCTCTCTCCCTTTTCCTCCCTCCTTCCCTGCTTCTCTCTGATGTTCTTCCTTTCCAAATTCATAAATCCTTTTAAAAAGTGGTATTTTAAAATATTTCTTCATTTTTATTGGAAAGGCAGATTTACAGAGAGAAGGAGAGACAGAGAGAAAGATTCTCCATCTGTTTCACTCCCCAAGTGGCCACAATGGCCAGAGCTGAGCTGATCCAAAGCCAAGAGCCAGCAGATTCTTTCCGGTCTTCCACACGGGTGCAGGGTTCCAAGGCTTTGGGTCATCCTCAACTGCTTTCCAGGCCACAAGCAGGGAGCTGGATGGGAAATGGAATAGCCAGGACCCAACAGACACCCATATGGGGTCTCAGTGATTGCAAGGCTGAGGATTACAACCATAGATCACAACCACAGGCTTATAATAGACAAGTCTGAGTGGCAATGAATCATTAAATGTCACTACAGCATCAATGATTTCATATGTTCAAAATCACCTGTTTCATAGTGACCTCAAAATATCAACTTATTTAGGATGTTTTTATACCATATGTATTACTAATGCTTATAAAACAAAATGCAAAAGTTCTACAATTATTTGAAATTGCTTGGATGTGACTGAAGATTTCACTTTTTTTTTCAAGTTTCAGTAGAAAAACTTCAAACATTGATTTTGTCTTCAATTGTATTATTGTCCTCGGGTTCATAATGAGTCCTGCAGTCAAGCATAATGTTCCGCCACACCAATAAGAAGCCCTATTTTGACTTGGTTTGAAACCAATAGATTAAATTTAGTGCCTATAAAGGCACTACTAATTGACACAATAATAATGAAACATAAAATACTGTCTGTAAGAGGATAATGATGCTAATATTAAAGGCATTAGTATTATTAGATATGTTAAAATTGCAGCACTCATTACCTAAGATAAAATGCCCACTGAGCACTCCTATGTTTCTTTTAATACATGGATTTTTATAAGCAAATGTACTATAAATTCTTTTACAACTGAGGAATGCTCATCAGGATAAATAAAATAAACACAGTCGTATTCTTTCCCTAATCTAGTTTAGGTAATCTTCAGGAATCTCCTATTAATTTCTACCATTTCCATGGACATACTGAGCATGTGATGAGATGATTATAATTTATATCAAATATTAAGAGACATACTGAGCATGTGATGAGATGATTATAATTTATATCAAATATTAAGACATTTTAAACAGGTAAAATCGGATCTTTCACAAAGTGATGACTAATCAAAAAATGATAATTAAATTGCATTAGTAATTTATCTCAATATTCCAGTGAGAAAGATAAATTTAAAAAGAATTTACAATATTCATTTACTCATTCATTTATTCATTCATTCACACAGTAAGTGTTTGTTGTACTACACAATGGTGCAAAAGACTTAAAATATATACTCATTTTGTGGTCATATATGAACTACTAGCTATGGAAGTATACTTAGAAACTATATAATAGGATGGTGCAGGTAAAGGCACTGTTATGTCAGCATCATGTCTCCACAGTCAGTTTGATTCCTGGCTACTCCACTGCCAAAACAGTTCCTTGCTAATGGCCTGAGAAAAGCTCAAGTTCTTGGGCTCTGGCTATCCACATGGTAGATCTGAATGGTGCTCCTGGTTTACCCTGGGCCAATGTTGCCTGTTGAAGCCATGTGGGGAATAAATCAATACATGGAACATTTCTCTGTCTCTGTATCTCTGGCTTTCAAAAAACAAATGTTTTTTTAAAGCTATAAAACATCTCTTATTATCGATAAAAATATAACTTGCATGAAATATGCATATCAGTAAATTATTTTCTGTTTTTCATTTGTGATAATAATCTCGTATTAGCAAATATTTTTAATCTTTGAATCAGCATCAACTGATGTGCCGCATCATTTTATAAGGAGTATGAAGGAAAGTAAAACTATCACACTATATAAAATATACACAGTATAGTACTCTATGTAAAGCTGAATTTTTTAAAGCTAACGATAGTGTTAAAAGCACAATGAAATTTATGTAAATTCATGTACATTACATGTAAATATACATAGATGTATATGAACATATGTATACATATATGTATACATATGCGTGTGTGTGTATATATAACCAACAAGTATGTTCATTTAATTGTAAGAACTGGAGCCAGCAGAGTGGTGTAGCAGCCTAATCCTTTACCTGCAGTACCAGGACTCCATATGGGCACCAGTTGCTGGCACTCCATACGTGTCCCAGCTGTACCACTTCTGATCCAGGTCCCTGTCCATGGCCTGGAAAAACAGCAGGGGATGGATCAATTCCTTAGGCCCCTGAACTCAAGTAGGAGACCTACAGAGAACTCCTGTCTCTGGCTTCTGACTGGCTCAGCTCCAACCATTGAGGCCCATTGGGGAGTGAAGCAGAGGACAGAAGATCTCTCTCTGTCAATTCTTTCTCCCTGTAAATCTACCATTAAAAAACACACATATTAAAACATAAATAAATAAATAAATAAATAAATAAATAAATAAATGTCAGAACTACAATCTCTTTATATCTAAATACACATTTAAGTGGATATAACCATAAAAGTAATTCTAATCACAAAATAAATCAGACTAATCTCCCTCATGCATTACTTTTTGACATTTATTTTTATTGGAAAAGCAGATTTACACAGAGCAGGAGAGACAAAGAGAGAAAAATCTTTCATACATTGGTTCATTCCCCAAATGACCACAATGGCCAGAGCTGAGCAAATGGAAAGCCAGGAGCCAGCAGCTTTCCCGGATTTGACACATGGGTGCAGGTCCCAGGGCTTTAGGCCACCCTCCCCCACACACACTGCTTTCCTACACTACAGAGAATTAGATGGAAAGGGGAGCAGTCTGCATTTGAACTGACACCCATTTTGAGACGCCAGGGCTTGAAAGCAGATTATTATCCACTTGAGCCATCCTTCCAGTCCCAACTCCTACGTTTTTATAGAGGAGCATTATGTCATAAAATTATAAAAAAAAAAAAAAACAACCATGAACCAGGTACTCAATAGATTGAGTTTCCTATTGATAGTAGCTTTGCTTAGGGAACAAAGGTGAAGATGAGTAAGTAGAACTTTAGAAACTTTAGCTTTAACTCTAAGGTTTATTTAATTTCCTTAAAAAACAAGCATCTGTAGTAAACATAACCAAATGCTAACATCTGTTCATCCTGGATGTTTAGCACATGGGTGCTTGCTGCATTACTTCTTGTAAATGCCCATTTTTTCAACATAAAAATGAAACAGCGGCTGGCACCATGGCTCAATAGACTAATCCTGCATTGACAAGCACCAGCAGTGTGTATGGGTGCCAGTTAGTGTCCCGGCTGCTCTATGTCTGACTCGGCTTCCTGTATGTGGCCTGGGAAAACAATATAGAGGGTGGCTCATGTGCTTGGGTTAATGTGCCCACATGGGAGACACAGAAGAGAATCCTGGATCCTGGTTTCAGATTGGCTCAGCTGTGGCCATTGTAGCTATCTGGGTGTAAACTAGTGGATAGAATATCTTTGTCTCTCCTTCTTTCTGTGAAAATTGCCTTTCCAATAAAAACAAACAAATACTAAAAGAGCTATGACTAACTTTCGTAAACATTTCAGTTTATTTGTATAGTATAAAAGTTGTTAGCTGCAGAAATTCCAAGGACCAACCATAGATGGAAATGATAAAACTATCAAAGAACACAACAAAAGAAAAGAAGTAAAGACTAGTCGGTTTGGAAAGCCACCCCAAGTTTGTGTTTGTTTCTTCCAGACTCTATTTTGTCTGAAACACATACTGGTATACCAAACCCGAAGAAAGAAAACTGATGTTATCTGCAGGAACAGGATGTATTTCTACCTCCTCTTATGTGAAGCATATTACAGCAGGGAAGCTTCCCTTTTCCTTGTTGCCTACATCTGCACACTCACTATGGCATCCCACAGAAGGATGGGTTTCATTCTGACACTTGCAAAGTATCTGAAGCTACAGGAATGGCATTATCTGGAGTGTTCGCAAAGTTCAGAGCACATTAAACAAGACTTATGGTTCTAATAGTGGGAATCACACACACACATTTTGTAATGATCTCCTAATTAAGGAACAGATCGTACTGGTTGTAGTTTTATACAAGAATCCCCCAAATCAGAAAGCACATGTTACTACAAATTAACATCTGCATAACTGACATACTTGTACACCTGTTCATTAAGCCAATTACTGAGCATTGCTAAATGTCATCAGAATTCTGTGTTTAACATTGCGTTTAGCTAATAGTGTATATTTTCAAATGGGCTTCAATAGCCCAGAAAATGACATATACCTTAAGGAAGGACAAATACAGTCACCTACAATGTTTTAGGGAACATTTTACATTGTCTGATGTGTTCATATAAACACCAAAAAACGAAGTGCAATTCTTACTTTAAAAGAGTTTTGGGAACTAAAGTTGTTGAAATTCTTACTTTGCTCCAGCTGAAATTAGCCCTTTTACTCACATGCTGTCTAGTTTTGTAAATATCAACATTCTTCTAATTATCATGGATATTTACAGAACACTTCCTTACATAAAATCTCATAACTCATGTCATAAATCAGTGAGTCTAGTAATGACTAAACAAATTTAAGTGTAACAAAAACAAAGGAATATTAACATAAGTCTAACAGCAGGACATATGATGCTAAACACAAGTATCACCAGGAAAAGAAAATATTACTTGTGGGGAATATAATTTATACCTTTATTATAGCCAGACTTTTCTGATTTAATGTTGATTTCAGACTGGTACAAACCCTGAATATGTTGTACTTTAATGAATAATGTTAACTTGGGTAAGACTGAATAAAATAAAATAATGAAATAGCTATAACCATTGTTTTGACTTGGCATTAAAATATTGTTTCAGTGTAGGATTTAGAATACCTCTGACTATGTCTAGAGAATCATTATTGTTGATTACACTAGGAATTTATTCAAATGAGACTATGGGGAAACTTCTTTATCCTAAAATATTTTGCCAGTTCCTCCTTATCTCCTGTATAAGAACAGTTGATCATCTACTAAAGTTCTCAAATGTATCACATCCGAAACCAAACTCTCAGCCAGAATTCCAAACATCACCATCAAAATGTGAGGTCATTATGGACTCTTCATTCTCCCAGTTACAGCCATTCTTTAGTAAAAGCCGTAGCTGATGCCTTTTCATAACTTCCATTTCTTGCTAAGTATTTCAAGCCACCAAAACGTGTAGTTGGTGTTAATACAGGAGACTCATAACCAGTTTATAGTTCTTCTTTTTCCCTTATCTTATCAATTAAGTAACCTAATGTTATTCACCACTGTTTCAGTTAGCATAGATTTCTTCAAGTTTCATGTACACGACACTACATTCCCATAACACAGCCTCCCACTGAATGTCTTGCATCTGGACATCAACACCCAATGGCATTTTCTCACATAATCCTGATGTGTTTAAAATTGAAATTGTTCCCTCTTGCCACTCATATTTCATAGTTTTCTTCATTTTTCTGTGTAATAATTATCTCACATAAGACTTCTTATTTATTTCTTATATCTTCCACTATGATACCAGCTCTGTTAAAAAGAGGGATTTGTGATCACATTCACTGTTTTATACTAGTATTGAGAAATGTGTCTTGAAAAGAATAGAAATTCCAATTATCTTGAAGTTTGTCATATACACATTACCATCAGTGCAAAATGGTTTATGTATAAGATTATGTATTCCAGTATTGTTAACAGAAAAAGATTCTGAATGTTAATCAATTAAGACCATTTTAATAATTTATGGTACACTGGG